>NC_090735.1:94652113-94672113 GCF_036898095.1 Palaemon carinicauda | reverse complement strand
AGCATTTAGTACCAAACGCACAAAAAGGCTGACTTTAAAAAATGGAAATAATTCCCTATGAAGACAGACGTCTTTTATAAGGATTAGGACAAACAAAGTCCACGGATATAAAAAAAAAAAAAAAAAAAAAAAAAAAAAAAAAAAACATGACGAATCGGAATCCTGACGAATATTAACAGTATTTGATTCACGAAATCATTCTTTTCAAGAGTTCTCAATGGCCAACTTTTGTGTCAGAATGAGTCTGAGACCACGAGGGAATCAAATATACTGTATATAAAATTATGGACTGAGAATAAAATCGATAATACCCCTTTTTTCTGCATAAAGTACCAACGTTTCGGAGTCCGCCTGGATGATCTGACGCCAACGGCAAATGCCTTGGATAAAGCAAGATGAGATCATTAAAACAACGATAGTAATTTCCTCTTTAATTTTTTTCTTTTTTCCTCTCTTTTAAGATTAAAAGAGAGAAGTGAGTTACTTCAAATGGTAATAGACTATCGCTTTTCTATGCCTTTTCTAGCTGCTAGGGCTTTATGCACGAATCTCAGTGACGCTTTCCTTATATATATATATATATATGTGTGTGTGTGTGTGTGTGTGTGTGTGTGCGCGTGATAAATTACAGATGTGATAAGAGTATCATGACAGATGGTGTGGACACGTGCTGAGGATGAATGGTATGGAGGGAGTGAGGAACCTGCTGTGGGGAAAAGATCGAGAGGGAGATTAAGTTTTAGATGGCGAGATAAGGTGAAGGATGATATGGAGAGAAGAGGTTTGATAGAAGAAGATGCCTTTGCTAGAAGGCATTGGAGAGGGAGCATCAGGCAACCGTCCCCTTGATATAGGAATAACGGTGGAAAAGAAGATTTATATTCCCCGTTATTTTGTTAGTATTTTTTCCACAAAAAGGAAAACAATACTGGAAGCATCCTTGGCAAGATGGTCTTTACTTTCTTTTTGGTGAAGTCCGTACAACGTGAATGTCCAGACATTTTGAACGACACGTGATGGTAATAATAACCTGACCCAGGTTAGAATTACTCTTTCGTGTGTGTATGTTTGATTGCTTCATTGATAGCTTATGAGGTAATATTTTGACAATTCAATTCCAAGCTTGGGTAAAATAGACACCATTAACAAAACAGCAAAGAAAAATAAAGTAGAAATCTTGTCCATTAAATGGAAAGGGTAAAAAATAAAAACAATTTTTAAGTGAGGAACGTTCTGTAATCCAAAAGCATATAATGAAAAAAATATGGGTTATAAACTTAAATTAAGCACTCACACAAATTTTTTTTTTAAAAGGGTGATATGTCAACATTACTAAAACAACAGAAAATGGCAGCATAGATAAAATCCAAGACTAATCAAAAGTTGCACACAAATGATAAAAATGTAAATTAGGACAGACGGAGAAATTGCGTGCATTTTAATCAAAGTTCCATCGACCTAAAAAGGGACATGTTCTCATTACTTGCATCACCACCTATATAGTTATCAGCAATCAATAGCTTTACCGCCAACATCATTACACCACCGCCAACAACCGAAACCCCCCCCCCCCCCTCATTACCATTGCCATCTTCGACAATAGTCCTGAAACCTCTCAATTGATAATAGTCTGCCATCCTGACTAATGAGACTGCAGAATCGATGGAAAAGACCAGTCATTATGAATAAAATATCATAATATTTATTGGAGTTCTTTCGTCTTCTATTATTTTTCTCAATATACTGTATAGAAAACCTTGTAAGTTTGTATTTTGCCTCTCAAGTTATCAGGGGGGGGGGGGTATTTAAGTCTACTTAATTCTGACGATACTTGGCATTTAATCTTCCTAGACTAGGTAATATACACTTAATTTTATTGAGATTTAATGCCAAACTTTATTTAGGTTTTATCCGGCCAGTGGTGTACTCGAATACTTAAAACTTCAGAAGCTTAAATTTTATGTAAATTATATTTTTGGTTTTGTTAAGCATACTCAAGTGAATTTATCTTGTTCTTTTTTTTAACTCGTCTCGTTTGCGTATCTTTATCATTTCTCTGGTCTAGAATTATATTTCAGTATTTCTTTTCATCACTTCAAAACTCCTTTTTCTATTGGTCACCTCGGACTCGTAAAATTCTTATCAAACTAGGGTCGTTCCTTGTCCTGCATTTAAAAGGCTGCGTTGTGGTTTAAAATGTTTTCGCGTATCCCCCGTAGAGTTTCGAACACACACCCCCCCCCCCCCCTCTCAACCCCCATCCACAAAAGATTACTATCGAGGACGTTTGGGCGCAATTGGACTTTGAAATACTGCAGTCCTTACTGTGCCGCTTTTAAGAATGTAAAGTGATGGTGCTAGATTAGCATATCTACCATTACGAAAGGACAGAGAGAGAGAGAGAGAGAGAGAGAGAAGAGAATTATGGTTATAGAAATAACAATTACAAATTTGCAAGCGTTTACAAAGATAAACGCAAGGTTCAATAAATGAATAACCAACGTAAGCAAACTAAAATAAGAGCAGTCGTCATAGTACCAAGTTTCACAAAAATTTTATTCAAAAGGAAAAATTGAGATTTTTTTAGATGTTCTATGCCGATATTGAAGCATCTCGCACTACGACTTTAAAGAGAAATTCTCTCTCTCTCTCTCTCTCTCTCTCTCTCTCTCTCTCTCTCTCTCTCTCTCTCCAGGACAATTTTATTTGCTTCAAACAAAAAGGATACCACCTACTGGCGTTACATCCTCTTGAATTAATAAAAGCATAGTAGGAATGTTTATATATATATATATATATATATATATATATATATATATATATATATATATATATATATATATATATATATATATATATATATATATATATATATATATATATATATACAGTATATATACAGAGAGAGAGAGAGAGAGAGAGAGAGAGAGAGAGAGAGAGAGAGAGAGAGAGAGAGAGAGAGATTGTTAGTGTGTGAAGCTTTCTTAAGCTCAGAGCAGTAGTAACTAAACCTGGGCATATGTAGGGTAAACTTTATAGGTGAAAAACGGACTCAAGAGGTTTCTCGAGGTCGAGCTGCACAAGCAGCTATTGATCCCAACTCAATTAAGAGACTTCAACCTTCCAGTAATGATAGAAGGTAAATGTCACGGGTAATAACAACCTCTTGTTCACTAATTATGTTCTCAGTGAGGGATCTCTCTCTCTCTCTCTCTCTCTCTCTCTCTCTCTCTCTCTCTCTTCTCATAGTCAAGTTTCGACAGATATATCGTCACTGGAAGTGATGGCAGACGGAAAGACACGGGAATGGAGAAAGTAAACTTCAGTTGTCGGGAATTTACTATTAATACCTTCGCCAACTTTATTGCAGCGAAGGGTATGTTTTGATAGGCAATGTTTGTATGACTGTGTGTGTGTGCGTGTGTTTGTTTGATTCGTATAACTCAAAAACTATTCGACCGAATCTCATAAAACTTGAGATGATTGGCCATGATCCAAGAACAATTTGATTAGATTTTGGGATTGACTGGGTCAAAAGTCAAGGCCAAGGTTACAATATAGTAAAAAACAAATCACAAAATTATGATATTATTTGACTGAATCTCATGAGACCTGGTGGGATGAATGACCATGATCCAAGGACATTCTAATTAGATTTTGGGAATAATTGGGTCAAAAGTCAAGCCCAAGGTTACGAAAGGGTCATACAAGTATTTTTACCATATCATGACCATTTTTTATCTGATTTGCATGAAACTAATGCCAAAATGTGCATAATTCAATTGCATATCTTGTGATATAAGTGTTTTAGGATCAAATACCCATATCATCATCAGTTTTCTTGGTAACAAATGTGGTGGTGGCGAAGGTATGCTCTGTACAGAGTGTCCGTTCTATCTTTCCCTTTTAGACGGGGGACTGTTTACACAATCTCATCATCCTCATATCTCTGATTTCGTTATTTTATTTGAAACTGATAATTTTCACAGATCAATAGGACGTTGGCTATCAAAGCTTCATCGACTTCATTTACTTTTTAAAAATGACTATAAAGGTGTTTGCGTTTTTATATAGCTTCACGATTAAATACACTTCAATTCTGTGTTAAGGGCGGTGCCTCTGCTACTTCTGCAGATACTAAATTTAAACAAGGCACTAAGATCTTGATTACATGAAGTCCATTCTTTTTCATATTGCAATTAGGAGTCACAGAGAAACATGACACTTCGGGGAAGCCTCTTGTCGTTTATATCATTCATTTTTCAGAGTATGGTATTCTCTACCTTACTCTGTGCTGATCCCTCGACTTGCCTTTTCTCAAGAGGTGTTTGTTATTAATACACACTATTAGTGGTTTGAATACGTATGTCCAACTTTGTATTGGAACAAAACATTACATCAAAGGATTTTACGTTGGTAATAGCTGGAGAACAAATCTATATATAAAACTTCAACTTTCTTGTTCAAAACAACTCTCTCGGCAACTAATATTTACATAAATCCTTATTTTAATTACATCAAGATCCTCTGCATATATTTTTACATTTTCTATCCCTCTTGGTAGATAAAAATCACGCAATTCACACATTTGTCCAATATAACACAAATATAAACATAATACGTCAAATCTATAAATTAAATCTTCAATATAAATATGCAGATAATATTATCCTTTCATTGAAAATATTCAAATCCTCAACTAATTACCTTTAATAAAAGCTTAACAATGCTATCATCCCCTCGTTTGCAGATAATTTTCTCGCAATGAAAATATAAAATATATAAATTTCCAATACAACGGATCCCATTACATACTGCTATTTACTCAGCGTAGTAGTCTTGATTACAGTTGCTCATTTAGAATTCTGTTCATGAGTGAGGCTCTTCCAATCAGTATTAAAGCATTTCAAACACAAAGTCATTCAACTTTCTAGTCTTTATTACAGTTGGTCGTTAAGTCTCCCAGTCTTTACTTACAGCTATTAATTCAGCATTCTAGCTCTGGAAGACCTCTTAACATTTTAGTCTTAAATACAGCTGGTCATAAAGCATTTAGTCTTCAATATAGAAGGTCGTACAGTATTCTAGTCTTCAATACAGCTAGTCATGCACTATCTTAGTCTGTAAAACAGCTAATTATGCAGCAATGCAGTCTTAAATAAAGCTGGTCATGCACTATTTCAGTCTTTAATGCAGCTAGTTATGCTGCATTTTATTCTTCTATACATCTGGCCATATAGCATTTAAGTATTCAATACAGCTGATCAAGCTGCATTTTTTGTCTTCAATACAGCTGGTCATGCAGCACTTTAGTCTTCAATAGAACTGGTTATGCAACATTTTAGTCGTCAATAGAGCTGGTCATGCAGTATTTTAGTCTTCAATAGAACTGGTTATGCAACATTTTAGTCGTCAATAGAGCTGGTTATACAGCATTTTAGTCTTAAATTCCGCTGGCCATGCAGTATTTTAGTCTTCAATACAGCTGGTCATGCAGCACTTTAGTCTTCAATACAGCTGGTCATGCAGCACTTTAGTCTTCAATACAGCTGGTCATGCAGCATTTTAGTCTTCAATAGAACTGGTTATGCAACATTTTAGTCGTCAATAGAGCTGGTCATGCAGTATTTTAGTCTTCAATAGAACTGGTTATGCAACATTTTAGTCGTCAATAGAGCTGGTTATACAGCATTTTAGTCTTAAATTCCGCTGGCCATGCAGTATTTTAAGTCTTCAATACAGCTGGTCATGCAGTATTTTAGTCTTCAATAGAGCTGGTCATGCAGTATTTTAGTCTTCAATAGAACTGGTTATGCAACATTTTAGTCGTCAATAGAGCTGGTCATGCAGTATTTTAGTCTTCAATAGAGCTGGTCATGCAGTATTTTAGTCTTCAATAGAGGTGGTCATGCAGTATTTTAGTCTTCCATACAGCTGGTCATACAGCATCTTAGTCTGTAATATAGTTAGAAATGAAGAATTTTATTCTTCTATACATCTAGCCATGCAGCATGTTAGTCTTCAATACAGCTGGTCATAAAGTATTTTAATCTGTAACACAGATAGTTAGGCACCATTTTATTCTTAAATACAGCTGGTCATGGAGTATTCAGCCTTCAATAAAGCTGGTCAAGTAGCTATTTAGTCTTTAATTATTTTACTCTTCAATACAGCTAGTTATGTAGCATTTTAGTCTTCCTTATTGCTGGTAATGCAGCATTTATACAGCTGGTAATGACGTGTTTTAGCCTTTTATAGAGCTGGTCATACAAAATTTTAGTCTTCAATACAGCTACTTTTGCAGCATTTTTTTCTTCTATACATATGGCCATGCAGCATTTTAGTATTTAATACAGCTGGTCATGTTGCATATTGGTTTTCAATACAGCTGGTCATGCAGCATTCTATACTTCTATACATAAGGCCATGAAGCCTTTTAGTTATAAATACAGCTGGTCTAGCACTATTTTAGTCTTCAATGCACCTACTTATGCAGCATTTTATTCTTTTATACATAACACCATGCAGCATTTTAGTATTGCTTTAAACTGCTTATGTAGCATTTTAGTCTTCAATTCATCTGGTAATGAAGTATTTTAATCTTCAATACAGCTGGTGACACAGCATTTTCGTCTGCAATATAGTTAGAAATGCAGATTTTTTTTTATAGATCTGGTCATGCAGCATTTTAGTCTTCAATACATCTGGTTGTGTAGTATTTTAGTGTGTAACACAGCTACTTATGCAGAATTTTAGTCTTAAATACAGCAGCTCTTGGAGTATTTAGTCTTCAATACAGCTGGTCCTGCAGTATTTAGTCTGACAAACAGCTGATAATAACGCATATTAGACTTTAAGTCATGAAGCATTTAAGTCTTTCATACTGCGGGTCATACAGAGTATTTCTGTCTTCAATAGAGCTATTTATGCAGAATTTTATTCTTCTATACATCTGTTCATGCAGCATTTTAATATAAAATACACCTGGTCATGCAGCATTTTAGTCTTCAAAACAGCTGATCATGCAGCATTTTAGCCTTCAATGCAGCTAAACTATGCAGCATTTCATTCTTCTATACATACGTCCATGCATCATTTTAGTATATAATACAGCAGGCCATGCAGAATTCTAGTCTTCAATAGAACAGGTCATGCAGCTTTTCTTCAACACAGCTGGTCATGCAGCATTTTAATCTTCAATACAGCTGGTCGTGCAGTATTTTAATCTTCAATACAGCTGGTCGTGCAGTATTTTAGTCTTCAATACAGCTGGTCATGCAGCACTTTAGTCTTCAATACAGCTGGTCATGCAGCATTTTAGTCTTCAATACAGCTGGTCATGCAGCACTTTAGTCTTCAATACAGCTGGTCATGCAGCACTTTAGTCTTCAATACAGCTGGTCATGCAGCATTTTAGTCTTCAATAGAACTGGTTATGCAACATTTTAGTCGTCAATAGAGCTGGTCATGCAGTATTTTAGTCTTCAATAGAACTGGTTATGCAACATTTTAGTCGTCAATAGAGCTGGTTATACAGCATTTTAGTCTTAAATTCCGCTGGCCATGCAGTATTTTAAGTCTTCAATACAGCTGGTCATGCAGTATTTTAGTCTTCAATAGAGCTGGTCATGCAGTATTTTAGTCTTCAATAGAACTGGTTATGCAACATTTTAGTCGTCAATAGAGCTGGTCATGCAGTATTTTAGTCTTCAATAGAGCTGGTCATGCAGTATTTTAGTCTTCAATAGAGGTGGTCATGCAGTATTTTAGTCTTCCATACAGCTGGTCATACAGCATCTTAGTCTGTAATATAGTTAGAAATGAAGAATTTTATTCTTCTATACATCTAGCCATGCAGCATGTTAGTCTTCAATACAGCTGGTCATAAAGTATTTTAATCTGTAACACAGATAGTTAGGCACCATTTTATTCTTAAATACAGCTGGTCATGGAGTATTCAGCCTTCAATAAAGCTGGTCAAGTAGCTATTTAGTCTTTAATTATTTTACTCTTCAATACAGCTAGTTATGTAGCATTTTAGTCTTCCTTATTGCTGGTAATGCAGCATTTATACAGCTGGTAATGACGTGTTTTAGCCTTTTATAGAGCTGGTCATACAAAATTTTAGTCTTCAATACAGCTACTTTTGCAGCATTTTTTTCTTCTATACATATGGCCATGCAGCATTTTAGTATTTAATACAGCTGGTCATGTTGCATATTGGTTTTCAATACAGCTGGTCATGCAGCATTCTATACTTCTATACATAAGGCCATGAAGCCTTTTAGTTATAAATACAGCTGGTCTAGCACTATTTTAGTCTTCAATGCACCTACTTATGCAGCATTTTATTCTTTTATACATAACACCATGCAGCATTTTAGTATTGCTTTAAACTGCTTATGTAGCATTTTAGTCTTCAATTCATCTGGTAATGAAGTATTTTAATCTTCAATACAGCTGGTGACACAGCATTTTCGTCTGCAATATAGTTAGAAATGCAGATTTTTTTTTATAGATCTGGTCATGCAGCATTTTAGTCTTCAATACATCTGGTTGTGTAGTATTTTAGTGTGTAACACAGCTACTTATGCAGAATTTTAGTCTTAAATACAGCAGCTCTTGGAGTATTTAGTCTTCAATACAGCTGGTCCTGCAGTATTTAGTCTGACAAACAGCTGATAATAACGCATATTAGACTTTAAGTCATGAAGCATTTAAGTCTTTCATACTGCGGGTCATACAGAGTATTTCTGTCTTCAATAGAGCTATTTATGCAGAATTTTATTCTTCTATACATCTGTTCATGCAGCATTTTAATATAAAATACACCTGGTCATGCAGCATTTTAGTCTTCAAAACAGCTGATCATGCAGCATTTTAGCCTTCAATGCAGCTAAACTATGCAGCATTTCATTCTTCTATACATACGTCCATGCATCATTTTAGTATATAATACAGCAGGCCATGCAGAATTCTAGTCTTCAATAGAACAGGTCATGCAGCTTTTCTTCAACACAGCTGGTCATGCAGCATTTTAATCTTCAATACAGCTGGTCGTGCAGTATTTTAATCTTCAATACAGCTGGTCGTGCAGTATTTTAGTCTTCAATGCAGTTAATTATGCAGCCTTTTATTCTTCTATACATCTAGCCTTGCAGCATTTCAGTATTCAATACACCTGGTCATGCAGCATTTTAGTCTTTGATAAAAGTGGTCGTGTAGTATTTTAGTCTTCAATGCAGCTAGGTATGACTCATTTCATTCCTCTACACATCTGGCCATGCAGCATTTCAGTATTCAATACATTGGTCATGCAGCATTTTAGTCTTTAATACAGCTGGTCATGCAGTTTCTTAGGCTGTAATACAGCTAGGTATGCAGCATTTTAGCCTTAAATACAGCTGGTCATGCAGTATTTTACTCATAAATACAGCTGGTCACGCAGCATTTTAGCCTCCAATAAAGCTGGTCGTGCAGTATTTTAGTCTTCAATGCCACTAGTTATGCAGCATTTTATATTTCTATACATATGGCCATACACCATTTTAGACTTCGATACAGCTGGGCATGTAGAATTTTAATCTTCATTACAGCTTGCTATAGAGTATTTTAGTCTTCAACAGAGCTACTTATGCTACACTTTATTCTTCTATACATCTGGACATGCATCATTTTAGTATTCATTATAGCTGGTCAGCCAGCAATTTATTCTTAAATACAGCAGATCATGCAGTATTTCAGTCTTCAATAAAGATGGCCATGCAGTATTCAGTCTTCCATACAGCTAGTTAGGTAGCATTTTAGTCATCAATACAGCTGGACATGCAGCATTTTAGTCTTCAATATAGCTGGTCATACAGTATTTTAGTCTACAATACAGCTGGCCCTGTAACATTTTAGTACTTTATACAGCTGGTCATACAGCATTTTAGTCTTCAATATAGCTGGTCATACAGTACTTGAGTCATCAATGGAGCTACTTATACCGCATTTTATTCTTCTATACATCAGGTAATGCAGCATTTTAGTCTTAATTATAGCTGGTCGTGAAGATTTTTATTCTTCTATACATCTGGCCATGCTTCATTTCAGTATTTAATACAGCTGGTCATGCAGCATTTTAGTCTTTAATACACCTAGTTATTCGGCACTTTATTCTTAAATACAACTGGTCTTGCAGTATTTTACTCTACAATAGAGCTCGTCATAATGCATTTCAGTCCTTTATACAGCTGGTCATATAGCATTTCAGTCAATAATACAGCTAATCATGAAGCATTTTAGTAATTTATACAGCTGGTCATGCAGCATTTTAGTCTTTTATATATCTGGTAATGGAGCATTTCAGTATTCAATAAAGCTGATCGTTCAGTATTTTAGTCTTCAATGCAGTTAGTTAAGCAGCATTTTATTCTTCTATGCATCTGGCCATGTAGCATTTTAGTATTCAATACACCTGGTCATGCAGCACTTTATTCTTCAATACAGCTGCTTATGCAGAAATTTAGTCGTAAATTCAGCTTTATTTCAGTCTTCAATAATGCTATTCATGCAGTATTTTCGTTCACTACGAAGTTGGCAATGTAGCATTTTAGACTTCTATATTACTGGCCAAGCAGCCTTTTTGTCTTCAATACAGATAGTTATGTAGCATTTTAGTACTCTATAGTGCTGGTCATGCAGTATTTTAGTCTTCAATACAGCTTGTCATACAGTATTTTAGTCTATAATACAGCTGGTCATGAAACTATTTAGTCTTTTATACAGCTGGCCACGAAGCATTTTAGTCTTTTGCACAGCTAGTCATGAAGCATTCTTGTCTTTTAAACAGATGATCATAAAATGTTTAAGTCTATAATATAGCTGGTCAGGCAGCATTTAATTCTTTTGTAGAGCTGGGTATGCGGCATTTTAGTTCTAAATACAGCTGGCAATGCAGCATTTTAGTGGTCCATACAGCTGCTCATGAAGCTTTTTAGTCTTTTTTACAGCTGATCGTGAAGCATTTTAATCTTCAATGCAGCTAGTCGCAAATCTTTTAGTATTCAATACGGACGGTCATGAAGCATTTTAATCTTTTCTCCAACTGGTCATGAGATACTACCGCTAGAGAGTTATGGGGTCTTTTGACTGGCCAGACAGTACTACATTGGATCCTTCTCTCTGGTTACGGTTCATTTTCCCTTTGCCTACTTACACTCTGAATAGTCTGGCATATTCTTTACATATTCTCCTCTATCCTCATACACCTGACAACACTGAGATTACCAAACAATTCTTCATCACCCAAGGGGTTACTGCACTGTAATTGTTCAGTGCCACTTTCCTCTTGTTATAAGGGTAGAAGAGACTCTTTAGCTATGGTAAGCAGCTCTTCTAGAAGGACACTCCAAAATCAAACCACTGTTCTCTAGTCTTGGGTAGTGCCATAGCCTCTGTACCATGGCCTTTCACTGTCTAGGGTTAGAGTTCTCTTGCTTGAGGGTACACTCGAGCACACTCTCCTATCTTATTTCTCTTCCTCTTGTTTTGTTAAAGTTTTTCTAGTTTATATAGGAGATATTTATTGTTGTTACTCTTCTTAGAATATTTTATTTTCCTTTTTTCCTTTCCGCACTGAGCTATTTTCCCTGTTGGAGCCCCTGGGCTTATAGCATACTGCTTTTCCAACTAGGGTTGTAGCTTAGTAAGTAATAATAATAATAATAATAGAGCTGATCATAAAGCATCTTAGTCCTTTATACAGCTGGGCATGCCGCATTTTAGTCTTATACAGCTGTTCGTGCATCATTTTAGTCTTCAATACAGCTGATCATGCAGCATTTTAGTCCTAAATACAGCTGGTCATGCAACCTTTTAGTCTTCAATACAGATGGTAATACAGTATTTTCCTCTTCAATACCGCTGGTCATAAAGCATATTACATTAGTCTTCAATACAGCTGGTTATACAGCATTGTAGTCTTTAATACAGCTAGTCATGCAGCTTTTTAGTCTTCAATACAGATAGTCATGCACTATTTTTCTTTTCAGTACAGTTGGTCATGCAGCATATGTCTTCAATACAGCTAGTCATGCAGCTTTTTAGTCTTCAATACAGATAGTTATGCACTACATTTCTCTTCAGTACGGCTGGTCATGCAGCACGTTAGTCTTCAATACAGCTGATCATGCAGATTTTTAGTCTTCAATACAGCTAGTCGTGCAGGTTTTTAGTCTTCAATACAGATAGTCATGCACTATTTTTCTTTTCAATACAGCTGGTCATGCAGAATTTTAGTCTTCAATGCAGCTGATCATGCAGTATTTTCCTCTTCAATACAGCTTGTCATGCAGCATTTTAGTCTTCTATACAGATGGTCATGCATTATTTTTTTCTTCAATACACCTGGTCATGCAGCATATTATTATTATTATTATTATTATTATTATTATTATTATTATTATTATTATTATTATTATTATTATTATTAGCTAAACTACAACACTATGTCGAAAAGCAAGATGCTATAAGCAAAAGAGTTTTAACAAAAGAAAAAAGCCCAGAGAAGATAGAAAATAGGGAAATAAATAAACTACTAGAGAAGTAATGAATAATCAAAATAATATGTTTTCAAAACAGTAACAACTTTAAAATAGATCTTTCAAATATAAACTATAAAAAGAGTCTAATGTCCGCCTGTTCAACATAAAAGCACTCGTTGCAAGTTTTAACTTTTGAAGTTCCACCTATTCAACTCCCTGATTAGGAAGATCATTCCACAACTTGGTGACACCTGGCATAAAGCATCTAGAATACTGTTTAGGTAAGGGAGTCTCAAGATGGAAAAGGCATGACAATTGGAAATAACTGCTTACCTAGTATTAAGAACAGTATGGCGCTGCCTTTAAGATATGAATGCAAAGGATGGTCATGAAAACACTTTCTCAATTAGCCATTTATTATGCGCAATTGTAAAGGCCGACTTATTGTGATTCTCATAAGTAAATTTGCTGTCAAGAGTCACACATAAAACTTTAAGTCATACAGAGTTGAAGAAGCAATATTAATGCTGAAATCCTGATGTTGAATAACTGCTGTCCTTGACCTACCTACAATAATACTTTGGTTTTTGAAGATTCAACTTCATACAACATGATTTGCACCATGCACTAATTTTAATTAGATTTCTATTAAAGGATTCCGCAATAGCAGAACTGCAAAGAGAGTAACATCTGCATATGCAACAAAGGTTTTTTCTGGGCTAAACCACAAGTATGAAAAGTATTGAGCCAAGAACACTACCCTAAGGTACACTAGATATCACATTCCTTTACTCCCTGCGGTACCCATCAGCAACAACCCTGTGATCTATGACTTAAAAATTCAATAAAAATGCTAAGGAAAGTCCCACTCACTAGTAACATTTTGAGTTTGAAGACAGAGGCATCATGATTGACACGATCAATGGAAGCTAGTCATGCAGTATTTTCGTTTTCAAAACAGCTACCCAAACATTATTCTAGTATTCAACATGGCTAGTCACGCAATATTTTAACCTTCAATACACCTAGTCATGCAGCATTTTATTCTTCAATACAGCTAGTACTGCTGCAGTTTAGTCTTAGTACAGTTAGTAAGGCAGCATTTTAGTCTTCAATACAGCTAGTTATGCAAAATTTTTTGTATTCAATACACCTGGCCATGAAGCATTTTAGTCTTCAATACAGCTGGTCGTGCAGCATTTTAGTCTTTAATACAGCTGGCCAGGCAGCATCTTAGTCTTCAATACATCTGGTAGTGCAGTATTTTAGTCTTCTATAAAGCTTGTCATGCAGTATTTCCGCTTTCAATGCAGAAAGTCGTGCTGCATTTTAGTCTTTAATACACATGGTCATGCAACATTTTAGTCTTTAATACAGCTGGTAATGCAGTATTTTAGCTTTCA
The DNA here is from genome assembly GCF_036898095.1 of Palaemon carinicauda. Taxonomy (NCBI): domain Eukaryota; kingdom Metazoa; phylum Arthropoda; class Malacostraca; order Decapoda; family Palaemonidae; genus Palaemon; species Palaemon carinicauda. The sequence goes on along the minus strand of NC_090735.1, from coordinate 94,658,183 downwards.
ATACAGCTGGTCATACAGCATTTCAGTCTTCAATACAGCTTGTCATGCAACATACTAGTCTTCAAAACAGCTGGTCATGCAGGACTTTAGTCTCCAATTCGACTGGTCATGCAGCATTTGTCTTCAATACACCTGGTCATACAACATTTTAGTCTTTGATACAACTGTTTATGCAGCATTTTACTCTCGAATACACCAGTTCATGCAGCCTTTTAGTCTTCAATACGGCTAGTAACGCAGTATTTTAGTCTTTAATGTAGCTGGTCATGCAGTATGGTAGATTTCAGTACAACTGGTCATGCAACTTTCTAGTTTTCAATGCAGGTTGTCATACAGCAACTTAGTCTTCAAGACAGCTGTTTATACAGTATTTTAGTCTCCAATACGACTGTTCACGCAACATTTTAGTCTTTAATACAGCTACCCATGCTGTATTTCATTCCTCAATACAGCTGGTCGTGTAGCATTTTAGCCTTCAATACAGCTAAATATGTATAATTTTAGTCTTCAATGCAGTTGATCATGCAACATTTTAGTCTTCAATTCAGTTGGTCATGCAGTATTTTAGTCTTTAATACAGCTAGTCATGTCACATTTTAGTCTTCAATAAAGCTAGTCATGCATCATTTTACTCTTCAATAGAGCAAGCCTATTTATGCAGCATTTTAGTCTTCAGTACAGCTAGTCATGAAGCATTTTAGTCTGCAATAGAGCTGATCAGACAGCATTTTAGTCATCAATAATGCTGGTCATGCAGCATTTTAGTCTTCAACGCAGCTGGCCATGAAGTATTTAGATCTTCAATACAGCTGGTCATGCAGCACTTTAATATTCAATACAACTGGTCATACAATATTAAAGTTTTCGTTACTGCTGGTCATGCAGCATTCTAATGTTCAATATTCCTGGTCATACAATATAAAAGTTTTGAAAGAGACTTATCATGCAGCAATTTAGTCTCGAGTACAGCTAGTACTCCAGCCTTTTAGTCTTGAACACAGCTGGTCATTCAGTATTTTAGTCTTCAATACAGCTGGACAAGCAGCATTTCAGTCTTCAATACAGATGGTCATGCAGTATTTTAGTCTTCCATACAGCTGGTTATGCATCATTTTAGTCTTCAATGCAGCTGGTCATGCAGTATTTTTTTTTTCAATAAACCTAATCATGTAGCCTTTTAGTCTTCAATAAAACTAGCCATGCAACATTTATTCTTAGTCTTCAATACAGCTGGCCATGGAGCATTTTCGTCTTCAGTACAGCTGGTCATGCAATATTAAAGGTACCAACACAGCTGCTCATGTAGTATTTTAGTTTTTAATACAGCTGGTCATGCAGCACTTTACTCTTCAATACTGCTGTTCATGCAATATTCAAGTCTTCAATACAGTTGTTCATGCAGCATTTTAGTCTTCAATACAGCTGGTCATACAGTAATTTAGTATTCACTAAACTGGTTAAAAAGCATTTTATTGTTCAATACAGCTGCTAATGTAGCTTTTAGTCTTTGATACAGCTGGTCATGCAGCATTTTAGTCTTCAATACTTTTAATAGAGCTATTCATGGTGCATTTTAGTCTGCAATATAGATGGTCATGCAATATTAAAGATTTCAATACAGCTGGTCAAACCGCTTTTTAGTTTTCAATACAATGGGTCATGCAGTAATTTAGTCTCCAAAAAAAAACCTGTTTAAAAAGCACTTTAGTCTTTAATATAGCTGTTCGTCGAGCAATTTAGTCTTCAGCTGGTCATGCAGCACTTTAGTTTTCAATACAGCTGGTCATGCAGTATTTCAATTTCCAATACAGCTATTCATGCAATATTAAAGTTTTCAATATAGCTGGTCATGCAATATTTTAGTCTTCAATAATATAACTGGTCATGCAACATTTTTGTCTTCAATGCAGATATTCGTTGAGAATTTTAGTCATTAATGCAGCTGGTCATGCAGCTTTATAGACGTCAATACAACTTGTCATGCAGAATTTCAGTCTTCAATACAACTGGTCATGCAGTATCAAAGTTTTCAAAACAGCTGGTAATGCAACATTTTCGTCTTTTATAAAACTGATCATTCAACATTTTAGTCTTTAATACAGCTGTTTATGCAGCAGTTTAGTCTTCACTGCCATTGTTCATGCACCATTTCAGTCTTTGATACAGCTGGTCCATAAGTAATTTAGTCTTCAATACAGCTTCTATAGAGCTTGAGATGCAGGATTTCAGTCTTCAATACAGCTGGTCATGCATTATCAAAGTTTCCAATACAGCTGGCCATGCAGCCTTTTAATCGTTAAGACAGCTGGTCATACAATGCTAAAGTTACCAATACTGCAGGTCATGCAAAATTTTAGTCTTCAATACAACTGCTGCTCTTGCAATACTAAAGTTTTTAATATATCTGGCCGTGCAGTATTTTAGTCTTTAATACAGGTATTCTTGGAGCATTTTAGTCGTCAATACAGCTGGTCATGTAAAATTAAAGTTTTAAATACAGCTGGGTATTCTAGTCTTCAATACAGCTGGTAATGCAGCATTTTAGTCTTTAGTGTAGCTGGTCATGCAACATTCTAGTGTTGAACACAGCTGATCACGGAGTATTTAAGTATTCAATTTAGCTGCATGCAGCATTTTAGTTTTCAATACAGTTAGTCATGCAGCACTTTATTCTTCAATCGAGCTAGTCATGCAGCATTCTAGTCTTCAATACAGCTAATCATGGAATATTTAGTTTTCAATATAACTGGTCATGCAGTATTTTTGTCTTCAATAAATCTGGTCATGCAACATCTTAGTCGTCAATACAGCTGGTAATGTAATATTAGAGTTTTCGATATAGCTGGTCATGCAATATTTTAGTTTTCAATTTAGGTGGACATGCAGCATTTTAGTCTTCAACGCAGCTGGCCATGCATTCATTCTAGTTTTTAATACAGCTATTCATGCAGCATTCTAGTCTTCAATAAGCTGGTCATGCAGCATTCTAGTCTTCAATACATCTGATCATGGAGCATTTAAGTCTCTAATACAGCTCGTCATGCAGTATAAATTCAGCTGGTCATACAGCCTTTTAGTCTTAAGTACAGCTAGTCCTGCAGCAGTTTAGTCTTCACTTCAGATAATCATGCAGCATTTCAGTGTTCAATACAGCTGGCCATGCAGCATTTTAGTCGTCAATACAGTTGGCCATACAGCATTTAATTCGTTAGAGCATCTGCTCAGTCAGTATCCTTTTATCTGTGGTTATTCATCATTCTCTTTTTTTTCGCTAAACCTACCCTGCAAAAGTAACCTTCTGTAACATTCTTTATAATTAGCACAGGATTAATTATTCCGGAAAAAGAATACAGTGAAACCACTCAAATGAATCGATTATTATTAGCATATACCCATAAGCGGCCCCATATCCTTCACTTGCTTACATGCGTGCGAGATAAATAAAAGTATGTTTGCAATTTAACCGATATTCATACTGTCATTTTTTCCCTGCTAAGCTTGTCAGCTTAAAGACTTTTATGGATCTCTCTCTCTCTCTCTCTCTCTCTCTCTCTCTCCTCTCTCTCAGCTTAAAAGCTTTTATGGGTCTCTCTCTCTCTCAGCTTAAAAGCTTTTATGGGTGTCTCTCTCTCTCAGCTTAAAAGCTTTTATGGCTCTCTCTCTCTCTCTCTCTCTCTCTCTCTCTCTCTCTCTCAGGTCTCTCTCTCTCTCTCTCTCTCTCTCTCTCTCTCTCTCTCAGGTCTGTCAGCTTACTTTTATGGCTCTCTCTCTCTCTCTCTCTCTCTCTCTCTGTCTGTCACCTTAGCTTTCATGGCTCTCTCTCTCTCTCTCTCTCTCTCTCTCTCGGTGTGGTCTGTCAGCTTAGCTTTTATGTCTCTCTCTCTCTCTCTCTCTCTCTCTGTGGTCTGTCAGCTTAGCTTTTATGGCTCTCACTCTCTCTCTCTCTCTCTCTCTCTCTCTCTCTCTCGTGCGTGATCTGTCAGCTTAAAAGGTTTTATGGTTTACTCTCTCTCTCTCTCTCTCTCTCTCTCTCTCTCTGTGATCTGTCGGCTTAAAAGCTTTTATGGCTCTCTCTCTCTCTCTCTCTCTCTCTCTCTCTTGGTGGTCTGGCACTTAGCTTTTATGGCTCTCTCTCTCTCTCTCTCTCTCTCTCTCTCCGTGTGTGTGATCTGTCAGCTTAAAAGCTTTTTGGTTCTCTCTCTCTCTCTCTCTCTCTCTCTCTCTCTGTGTGTGTGATCTGTCAGCTTAAAAGCTTTTATGGTTCTCTCTCTCTCTCTCTCTCTCTCTCTCTCTCTCTCTCCGTGTGTGATCTGTCAGCTTAAAAGCTTTTATGGCTCTCTCTCTCTCTCTCTCTCTCTCTCTCTCTCTCTCTCCCCGTGTGTGAACTTTCAGCTTAAAAGCTTCTCTCTCTCTCTCTCTCTCTCTCTCTCTCTCTCTCTGTACACACAAGGGCACACACACAAATTGATGATAAAACTAGATAATTAAGAGCGATAATCACCGTTTGATAACAGAATCCTTTTTAAATACATTTAAATATATTTATTTTTATAATTATATTTTAATCTGCAGCAGGATACTGTAGTAACATGATATAGTATCATTTTTGCAAATTGACTTATAAGTTTATGAACTAGTTGGCTCCATTTTCAACATAGTTTAACCAAAGAGTAGCATAAAACAATTGACTTGGATATCGAAAAAAATGAAAATTAGATTCATAAGTGTTGGATTACTTATATTGATAGTTATAACTAGGTTATTTTTTTAATTGAACGTTTATCCCCACCACGCATAAACCTCTGCAATCAAAAAAATGCATAGACCTATAGATAACTACTGTACGTATTTAAAAAAAAAATCTCTTTTTTTACAGCTAGTCCTTCCTCCATTCAAGGAAAAATCTAAACAATATTATCATTTACAATTCCATAGCAATAAGCTAAGCCTATTCTAAATTGCAAAAATATCAAAGCATAATAGTAACAGACAGATTTTTAAGACCTCAAGTCACGCTTCAATAAACCTTTCCGAATAGATATTTATTAACCTGGATTTTTATAAGAGCCAAGACACGCGAAGAGAGAATATTGAACGTGACACGGTCGTGTCCTGGGACACGTGAAACTATTTCGGCTGGTGTTGAGAACTCCTGTTGCTCCTCGGAATTATTTTCTAAAATTGATAGAATGAAGCTAACCAACACTCAATACACTAAAGTAAGAAAACAAAAACCTTTTTCCTTTTATTTCCTTTGTCTTACCTTTAGCTAATCAAACCTATGGCTGAAGAAGTTCGTTAGTCGAACAATAAAAAAAAATAGAATTCTTCGATTGCAATAAGAAACATTCCGGCGTGAATCATTAACGCTAATAATCTATTAAGTGAATGACCCTTTCAACTGCCTTGTAATTGATGATTAATAATACGGTAACTAATGACAAGAAACATTAACAAAAAAGGACTTACTGTTCTTATCATCATCACAAGCACCCCTAATGACAGTTCCTAAGAGAAAACTTCGGCTGTGTATACGAGGTCAAGAGTTAGCAACTGGGATAAATACTATCAGCAATGGACATTATTAGAAAAAAAATTGAAAGATAGAGTGAATCACAAGTTTGTCATTTATTCCGATTCAAGACGTTCCATAGATGCCCTAAACGATTATGGTCATAAGAACCAAAGTGTATTACTAATTAAAGAACACCTTAATAAGTATATTCCCCAGGGATAAATGCTGAAATATGTTGAATTTCTGCCCATTTTGGGGTTGTTGGTAATGAAAAGGTGAATGCTGCTACAAAGTTAGCAATACATCTAACCAAAATAAGATATTAAACTACCAGCTAAGAAGCATAAAAATATCGTAAAGCATTTTATAGCAGAAAATGGCAGAGATGTGCAATAATGAATGGGAAAATAGTAAATTGAAACAAATAAAACCAATCGTTTCTCCGTGGAAATCGTCATGCCAGAAACATCAGGAACATTATATTAAGATTGTTTATTGGTCATGCAAAATTGACCCAAGGCATTTTAATGTGCACACCTCACGAAACATTTCCCA
>NC_090735.1:94642113-94647113 GCF_036898095.1 Palaemon carinicauda | reverse complement strand
AATTACAATGAATTTCGACATGGAGAGTGTTTAAGCAAAGGAGATTATTTGTGGCTATATTAATTTGGAAATTTGTCGTTAAAAGGGGGTTCATTGTATGTTGTCCCCCTCTTCACCCCCACCCCCCACCCCCACCCCCCACACACACACTCACAGCATGAACTGATTTTCTTTTCCATGTGATAAAATATACAAACAATTACAGAATATTTAACGATTGAGGCTTATGTAATTTTTTTCAGTTTTCTATAAAATGATGCCACCCAAAAAGAGATTCTACCGAATACTTAATAGTTGAGTCTTATGTAATTGTTATATTTTTTTTCAGATTTTTACAAAATGATGCCACTCAAAAAGATGTTCTCATTCAGTGTATCCGATAAAACAATTTCGGTGAAAAGAAAAAGATAACAGAAACAGAAGAGCAGACGCATTTATGGAGGGAAGCAAATGCAAGAAGAATGCAGCTAGAGCTGAGACACAGGATGAAAAACAAAGAAAAATCGTGCAAGTAGAATAACAGCTACCCATAAAACCGAAAATTGAAGAGCAGATGGATTTGAGAAGGAACACTAATTCAAGTAGAATGGCAGCTAGATGCCAGGCAGAAGACGAACAGCAGATGAATTTGCAAACTAACACCAATGCAAGCAGAAAGGCACTTAGACGTGAAGCCGACGATGAAGAGCAGAGGAATTTAAGAAGGGCCACTAATGAAAGCAGAATGTCAGTTAGACGTGGAGCAGAATACGAAATGGAGATGAATATATGAAAGAACACTAAAGCAAGCCGAATGGCAGCTACAGTAGGCGTGAACAAAAGACGAAAGGCAGATGAATTTAAGAAGGAACAATATACAAACAGAATGGCAACTAAACCTGAAGCACATGATGAAGACCAAAGAAATTCTTGCCTTGAAAATAATTAACAAAGAATAGCAGCTACAAAAAATCTTGAGTCGAAAAATCAAAGAATGACTCGACTTCAGGAAAACCCACAAAGAATGATTGTCCTTCGAAACGAAGAAACATCGGAAGGAGCTGAGAATAGATGCATGCATGAAGGAGCAGAAGCACGTCCTTTTAATACTGTACAATGCCATCTTGGGGCTTCCACTTATAATCCAAGATACTCCTATGAAACAGCAATGTAATAACTGTGATGCTCAGAAATGGAAGAATGAAATCACTGGATTGTGTTCAAGTGGAGGGAATATTAGACTGCCTGTGTTAGTTTAACCTCCTGAATATCTAAAAAAAAAACTTCTCAATGGAACATCCCAGCATTCAAAATATTTATTGAAAACATACTACTATACAATAATGTTTTCCAGATGACTTCATTTGGAGCAACCTTTGTGAATGAGGGGGGTTATTTATGCCCACATTCAAAATTCAAGGGTAAATGTTCCCGGTCAACGCCGAGTAAAATTTTTGGTCACGGCCAGCGGCAAAAGGTATAAACTATATGGTGTCTCCCCGTACCTCGGGTGGGGAGAGAGGAAGTAGTCATATCCTTGTGAGTAGGGATATAATTAGAGAGGGGTGAGGGGGTGAAAGGGTTGAATCTGTGTGTGCATACCTCTCTAAATATTTAGTCGCTCTTTTTGACGGGTTGCTTACATTAGTAAGAAATATTTACAAAGATGATATCAGGAAATAGAACGTCAGCTAATGGAAAAACTAACGAGTATGACAAACAAAGCAGAAGGAAGAGAAGACGATGGATTGATGAGCTAAGAATATTTGTAGGTATACACTGGCATAGAAAGACCATAAACAGGCGGAAGTGGAAAGGACATGTCTGAGGCCTTTGTCTCCAGTTGAGTAGCAAATGCCAATGATGATGAGATGATGATGATATATATATATATAAATATATATATATATATATATATATGTGTGTGTGTGTGTGTGTGTGTGTGTATGTATAGAGAGAGAGAGAGAGAGAGAGAGAGAGAGAGAGAGGAGAGAGAGAGAGAGAGAGAGAGAGAGAGAGAGATTAAAGATAAATTAATGTATCTTTTATACACACACCCATATATATATATATATTTTATATATATATATATATATTATATATATATAATATATATATATATATATACTATATATATATATATATATATATATATGAGAGAGATAGAGAGAGACCAAATACTTACGGTGGTAATAATATGAAGAAGAACATATCCGAGGTAAAGTGTGGAAGAGGTATGTTGAAATCGCATCCGCTGGTCGATGGGTCCCTGTTCAAAATATAAGAGGATAGAGTTTATATGAAAAAAAAAAGGTTAATTTATAATAAATAAGTCAAAATTGCCATTCACTTTGTTCTCCAATTGAATTTATATTTTTGCTACTATATAAAACTTTAACAAAAGTATTAATTTGTGATAAACAATTACACGTGCCTTTAATTGCATATTCTATTCTAATATCCTCTACTTTCCTCTTAGAGAGAGAGAGAGAGAGAGAGAGAGAGAGAGAGAGAGAGAGAGAGAGAGAGAGAGAGAGAGAGAGAGCCTCGGCTAGCGTAGGCTAGAAGACTGAATTAAGTGTCCATCTAGTTACCATGGCAACACGCAGACATGGTTTGCGCCACTGTAATTACCAGAGCTGAATTTTCTTTCTATATTATTTTGCTGAATACTCACAGGAGGAAGGTATGGTAATTCTTGCAGTAGGAGAAAGGGTGATTCACACATACAAAGGCAATAATATAATGAGTTACGTCTTGCTTCTTTATCCTCTGACATCTGTTTCTATCTCAATGAGACAATACAGAACTGTGCTAAAGCATAATCCTTTTCCGAATTCATATTAACAGCACATTTTTTCCTCATTTTATTGTTTAAACATCATCTTTCTATCCAGTGAGTTCTTGATTATTTTAAAAGAGAGCGATAAGTAGGTTTTTCCAAAATATAATAACAGTACTGATGTATACTCCAACAAGTGTACAGTATACACGATAACTGTTACGTGAAAATACATGAAAGAATCATTCGCCTTTAAGATACCAAACAAAATACATAGCCTAAATTCCGTCCACTGATACATTCAAGTATAATGTGCGTATATTTCATGCATATATTCACATAATCTATCCCACATGTGCATACAAAATGTCTTATTCTAAACGATAAGCAAGTTCACTCTCAGGTTTCATTATCCATAATATAGATATTATTCGTCTTCGTTCGTCTATCATTATATGAAATTTATTCATTACAGTTTTTAATATACTGCTATTATCCATTCATTACCAATCAAATTTAAGACAACTACTGTTAGGTTATAGAGGTTCCTAAATTGAAAATTGAAGTTTAGAAACCAATTCATCCACTGTCATTTACTAATAGTTTGAGCCGTACCTCAATTACCATCTTCTCTCATCAGGCAAGTCATAAACTTAAAATTCATTTATTCAAAACCAATGAAGTTTCAGTCTTCCTCATGTTTTATCTTTCAAGAAACCTTACATATGTGTTCCTCCCATTTATTAACAGTTATGATGGTTTCAAACAGCGCTTCATTATTCTATTCTCAATCGAAGTGTGTTCTGTACTTCATCCTTTCATTACCAAACTTTACTCTATTCTATTCAATCATTAATTGATTACACACACTAATTTAAACTACTTAACCATTATCAACCAAAATTCAGCGCATAAGACTTTCATCCAGGCAATTCTCATATTCGCATGTCATTATTCAATCGAATTTTAAACAGGAACCTTTACTATTCCATCCTATGTCGAATCCCAAACTACTTCGCTTATCTTTTGTTAATCAAATTCAAGAGGTCCATTGTCTATCAAAATTGATATTTTACCTTTGAGTTTAAATTTCGACAAATTCATTCTATTGTCTGAATCATTTATCCACTCTCTAAGAAATATGAGGCCTTTCTTTGATTAGTATATGGATGTACGTACACTCAACCTGAACGAGAAAACACGTTAAATTTACACATGCAATTGTCACCCTTATGTGGCCCCTTGGGAGAATATAGATACCTGTGTTTTTCGCTAAAGAAATAGATTTTTAGATTCTACTTGGTTTATCAATAATCGTCCATAATTAATTAGATTTTACTTTATAAACTCATTATCAATCACACTTTACTTTATTTACTTTCTTCACTCATTATCAGTTGTAGACTTGTTATCAGGCATCAGTAAACCATGAGGTCCCACTTCATCCTCTATCATATATCACATTAATGACTGAATTCCATTTACCCGTTATCAGATGATAGTTAAGCGCTATTTTCCTCATAGTTTGATTGGTAGGCCTATGGTTTTACATAAAAAATTCCCCCATCCGATAAGATAAATCTTAGAATTGGCTACATTTATCCTTTGTGATTCAAGAATTCGTCATCGGGATAAGGCAGCTTACGACTGTACCTCTATAATTTCCCAAACCAATCATACTTTTGAAATGCTTACTGTACAGCAACAATTACTATCTTTCCCTCTGAAACCATTATCGAAATCAAGTGTATCAGATTTTAATTATGAGATAATTTTTCGTATTTTTTTTAGTATCAAAACATTAACGTTTTATTCTATCCTGGTTCCTGACAGAACTGTTTCTAACCCTGATTTTAATGAGTTTTATTTATTCTAAACTTGGTGGATGTACAGTTGAACACAGAAATTCATGGCACACTTGGCACTCATGAAGTGCATCACTCACTCCCTAACTGTGCGGCGAGTTCCCGTATTCAGCCCTTCCCACCTCCTCTGCTACCTCTCCCTACACCAACTGTTTGTTTAGTCATGGCGCAGTAACGATGTGACAAGGTGCACTTCCTCAGAACCAGGTGTGTCACGAATTACTGTGTGCAACTGTACATGCTCCATACAAGATGATATTTTGCATATGTGCTAACTAGTCTTGACTCAAAAAGAACTCATGGGTGGGAAACATCCTGTGCAAATAATTTTCGGCTATTAAAAGATTATCATGTGCTTATCACGCATACAAACA
>NC_090735.1:94597113-94639613 GCF_036898095.1 Palaemon carinicauda | reverse complement strand
GTTAGTTTATATTTGGCAATATATTTTCTTGAGGATCTTTTCTCCATAGTGAATAAGGGTATGTTGTAAAAATGTCAGTCTTATGCTAATTTGTTTACTAGCATACTAAGATTGAAATGCATAACAAAACAACTGTTTATTTTTTTTTTTTCAGTTGTTATTGTGGCCATATGCGTTTATGCAATGATTGTAACGTTACTAACTATAATTTTATCCTTGTCTTTTAATTTTCTAACACATTGAAGTAGAAGATGGGATAAAGAAAAGGAGTAATAAAGGTTAGTCTATCTAATTTGGTTTCTCAAAAAGTAACTTGCATGATACACTAGAATAACTAGATGTATGATAAAATATTTTATGGGTGAAAAAGTAGGGGTCGCACAATATGCGAGATCAGATGTTTCACAGTATTTATGGTATCTTCCGTGTGATAGCCTACGTTAACTCTCATGATCTGCTATGTAAGTAACCATTTATCTTACTTGTTTGTGCTTTGATTTCAATAAAGTTTCACTTGAATTCATTCTATATTTGTCTTTTCGTTATTAACCAACATTTGCTTATCTAAGGGGTATTCTAAGTTTAAAGTGAGGTTGTTAGCTACTTGGCATTATGTATTCTAAGATAATATATTGATAATCCGGCAACCTCACGGTCCCAAACTTGACGGATTAGTGAAGGTCTACCTGTAGGTGTATGTATGTATGTATGTATATATATATATATATATATATATATATATATATATATATATATATATATATATATATATGTGTGTGTGTGTGTGTGTGTGTGTTTATATACATATGTGTGTATATAAATATATATATATATATATATATATGTGTGTGTGTGTGTGTGTGTGTGTGTGTGTATGAATATATATATATATATATATATATATATATATATATATATATATATATATATATAATACATATATATATATGTATATGTATATATATATATATATATATATATATATATATATATATATATATATATATATATATATATATATATATATATATATGCACAGTATGTATATACTGTACAGTACACTATTTACTAGAATTACTTTCATCAGTAAAACACCTTCTTTACTGCAATACAAAAAACTTACAAGACGATAAAAATGGATACAAAATTATGCAATGGCTAGATCACCCCAACCTGAATGAAGGAGACTTCACCTCCGACTCACCCTGTGGTGAAGAAGACGAGCAGACCTAAGGCTGCCCCGAGAACCACAAGTATACAAGATTCAGGAATGGTGTTCGACAGCCAATGCAAATGATGGAAACCTGTGAAGAGACAATTGAGTATGATGTCATCTGTGGAAAGGATATTTTGTAAAAAAAAAAAAAAAAAAAAAAAAAAAAAAAAAAAAAAAAAAAAAAAAAAAAAAAAAAAAAAAACTATAAATAGTTTGGCATACATCTATTTTAATTGGATAAAATCACATCTTCTATGACCTTATTAGGCTTAAAATGCCTTTAAGATAGTCCTTAAAATATAACTAATGTTTTCATTGTTTTTGGTCAAAAAGGTAATGTTCGCTCTACTTCAACCTTGGATGATTCTATTTTGCCAATAAATGTGACATACTGAGAGAGAGAGAGAGAGAGAGAGAGAGAGAGAGAGAGAGAGAGAGAGAGAGAGAGTGTGTGTGTGTGTGTGTGTGTGTACGGTCAAATCTGCCATCTAATCAGATAAGGAAAATAGGTCATAGCATTGTGATCGCAATACGTTGAAACAATGTGTTGTTGTCATAATATAAATTCATTCCTAGTTATTTCTAAATGATTAACACGAGTTAATTTATGAGAGAGAGAGAGAGAGAGAGAGAGAGAGAGAGAGAGAGAGAGAGAGAGAGAGAGAGAGAGAGAGATAATTATTTTCAAAAACCTTAGAGACACCATTCTCAAACTCAACCTTGTAGCTATAATAGTAGAAAGAGCGCCGAACAAACTACTATTCCTGGCATATAAAGAATGCTATAGAATGTTAATTGATTAAACAATGTAAGGTATCATAAGAGTGCAAAACAAGCTCTGCATCGCAGGAAATCATCTCATCAAACAACAGTGACTTGTAACCACTCACCAATTTTCGTGAATCCAGCCACGAACACGAAGGCCGTGACAGTGAAGTAGGCGCCGACTTCCTGCCATCGCAACGACGCCAGGTGAATGCCGTCGTTGTGTCCTTGTTCGTTGCCGCAGGAGGTGTTGCTCTCTTCGGACGGATGCTCCACCATCTTGGCGTTGAAGGATAACGGCGATGTCTCCCAGTCACTACTGTTCTCTGTCGAAAGGTTGACATTCAATTTATTTGATATACATTGTAAACATAAATATCTGGTAACTGAAAATTCATATTCTATATATATATATATATATATATATATATATATATATATATATATATATATATATATATATATATATATATAATATATATCTCGACACTAGCTCTTCATTATAATGAAGAGCTAGTGTCGAAAGATATATATATATATATATATATATATATATATATATATATATATATATATATATATATATATATATATATATATATATATCAACACTAGCTCTTCATTATATATAGGAGATATGTATACAGTGATACCTCAGTAAACAAGTTTAATTCGTTGTGAAAAGGAATTGGCAAACAAAAATTATTGTAACCTAAAACCATATTCCATAAGAATTATAGGAAATATAATCGATGCACTCCACCCGTCCTAAAATACATACATACATATATATATATACAGTATATATATATATATATATATATATATATATATATATATATATATATATATATATATATATATATACTATATATATATATATATATATATATATATATATATATACACTCATCTTTAAAGCTTTATAATATAAGTTAGTGAACAAATTATAACCACTAACATAGAAAAAAATTATACAAATTAATGATTCACAATAAAAATAAAAATATAGACAAATCAACTAAAGAATTTTCCTTTGGGAAGAGTCATGGCGGTAGTGAGGCAAAAAGTCATGGCTACAATGAGAAAGACTAGAATGGAGGTGGAGGAAGAGGAGGAGGAAGAGGAGGAGGAAGGGGGAGGAGGAGGAGGAGGAGGAGGAAGAGGAAGAGGAAGAGGAAGAGGAAGAGGAAGAGGAAGAGGAGGAGGAGGAGGAAGCGGAAGAGGAAGAGGAAGAGGAAGAAGAGGAAGAAAAGGAGGAGGAGGAGGAAAAGGAAAAGGAGGAGGAGGAGGGGGAGGAAGAAGAGAAAGATGAAGAGGAATAGGAGGAGGAAGAGGAGGAGGAGGAAGGAGCAGTTGCCTTATTGCCTTATTGCCTTATTCTATGTTTTGGGTTCCCCAGATCCCTCAGTGTGATGCACCTCATATATCCACCAGAGAGTTGCTAATGCATCTTCCAGTCTTGGATGGTCTGGGATGCATCTTAAGTATTAATCGAGCTTATTCTTAAATACATCTACGCTCACTCCTGATATGTATCTAAGATGAGCTGGCAGCGCTTTAAATAGTCGCTGCATTATCGATGATGGTGCGTAGTGGATTAATGTCCTGTGTGCCTTCCTTAGTTTTCCTGGTATAGTCTTGGGTACTATTAATCTACCTAGGCTTGCTGTTTCTGATATTTTTAGCTCCATGATGTTTTCAGAAATTCCTTCGATTTGCTTCCATGCTTGTATTATCATGTAGAGTTCTCTTCTCCTTTCTAGACTACAATTTTAAAAATTGCAGTCTTTCCCAGTAGTCAAAGTCCTTAACTTCTTCTATTCTAGCAGTAAAGGACCTTTGTGCACTCTCTATTTGTGCAATATCCTTTCGGTAGTGTGGGTACCATATCACATTGCAGTACTCGAATGTACTACGTACATAAGCTTTGTATAGCATAATCATGTGTTCAGCTTTTCTTGTTTTAAAGTGTCTGAATAGTATTCCCATTTTTGCTTTATATTTAGCCAACAGTGTTGCTATTTGGTCGTTGCATAACATATTCCTGTTTAACATTACACCAAAGTCTTTATTTGCTTCCTTGTTTGTGATTGTCCCGTAATTAGGTTCCCTCTATGCATATACCATTCCTTCTCTGTTTCCATAATTTATAGATTCGAATTTATCGGAGTTAAATATCATACTATTTACCTCCGCCCATTCATATATTTTGTTTAGATCTCCTTGTAATGAGTTCCTATCTTCATCACAAGTAATTTCTCTACTTATTCTTGTGTTATCGGCGAAACTTCTCACTACAGAGTCTTTAACATTACAGTCTATATCTGAGATCATAATAACAAACAGCAGTGAAGCTAATACCGTACCCTGTGGCATGCCAGATATTACCTGAGCTTCATCTGATTTCTCGTCATTTACAACCACTATCTGTTTTCTGTTTTGCAGGAATTCTTTTATCCATTTTCCTATCTTTCCCACAACATTATGCTAATTTTTTTCTAATATATTATGGTCTACCTTGTCAAAGGCTTTTGCAAAATCTAGACAGACCACATCTGTGTCTTTTTCATTTTTCATATTTTTGTATATGTTTTCATAGTGTGCTATCAGTTGGGTTTGTGTACTTTTTCCGGGCACAAAACCGTGTTGACCTCTATTAAATAAATTATTTTTAACCAAAAGATTAATCATTTTCTTTTTTATTACCTTTCATACACTTTCATAATATGTGATGCTAGACTAACAGGAGGAAGGAGGAGGAGGAGGAATAGGAAGGAGAAGAGGAGGAGGAGGAAGAGGAAGTGGAGAAGGAGAAAAGAGGAGGAGGAAGAGGAAAAGGAGGGGGGGGAAGAGGAGGAAGAGGAAAAAGAAGAGGAAGAGGAAGAGGAGGAGGAGGAGGAAAAGGAAGAGGAGGAAGAGGAAGAAGAGGAAGAGGAAGAGGAAAAAGAAGAGGAGGAGGAGGAAGGGGAGGAGGAGGAAGAGGAGGAGGAAGAGGAGGAGGAGGAAGAGGAGGAGGAGGAGGAGGAGGGGGAGGAAGAGGAAGAAGAGGAAAAGGAAAAAGAAGAGGAAGAAGAAGAAGAGGAGGAGGATGAGGAAGAGGGGGAATAGGAAGGAGGAGGAGGAAGAAGAGGAAGAGAAGGAGGAGGAAGAGGAGGTGGCGAAGGAGAAAGAGGAGGAGGAAGAGGAAGAGGAAGAGGAAAAAGAGGAGGAGGAGGAAAAGGAGGAAGAGGAAGAGGAGGAAGAGGAAAAGGAAAAGGAGGAGGAGGAGGAGGAAGAGGAGGAGGAGGAAGAGTAGGAAGAGGAGGAGGAAGAGTAGGAAGAGGAGGAGAAGCAAGAGGAAGAGGAAGAAGAAGAGGAATAGGAAGAAGAGGAGGAAAAGGAGGAGGAGGAGGAGGAGGAGGAGGAGGAGGAGAAGCAAGAGGAAGAGGAAGAAGAAGAGGAATAGGAAGAAGAGGAGGAGGAGGAGGAGGAGGAGGAATTAGAGGAAAGGGAGATGAAGAGGGAGAGGAGGAGGAGGAGGAGAAGAAATTAGAGGAAAGGGAGATGAAGAGGGAGAGGAGGAGGAGGAGGAGGAAGAAGAGTAAGAGGAATAGTAAAAGGAGGAGAAGGAGGAAGAGGAAGAGGAAGAGGAGGAAGAGGAAGAGGAAGAGGAGGAGGAAGAGGAAGAGGTCTTTAATCACTCGGATTGTATAGTCTCGGGACCTCATATTTAAAGGGTCTGGAGCCTGAAGTAGACATATATCTAAGTTCCAATAGTTTGAAACCATCTGTAACTATTCTCGTGTCAACATGATTTGTTGGCTGCGCAATATGTAGCAATTCTCTTAAGCATTTTGGACGATCGGTTCTGATAACTTAGTGGGTTATTGTACACATTTTACATTCAATTCTCGCTCAAATCGGCAGTCAGAGTAAATCAATGAGTATAGGGGTGATCCTTTCTTTAGGTGGGACACCTTTTATCACTCTAGCTCCTGTTTATTGTGTTTTGTAATTTCTTAGGGTTGTACCATTGCACTTTAGGTAAATTGTAATAGATGGAGTTGCAGTAGCCAATTCTGGTAATAACAGTTTATCTTGATTTTCCAAATAGGGGTTTAGTTTAACCTGCACAATAATAATAATAATAATAATAACAATAATAATAATAATAATAATAATAATAATAATAATAATAATAATAACATATGCACACATATACTGTATATACCTTATATAAGCATGTGCATGCACAAACCAAAAAAAAATATTCAAAATAAGATATCAAAATATGCTCAAACGATAACAATTCAAAAGTAACTCGGCCATTCGATTATCAGAAAATCCGACGGGAAAACTAAAACTCTGAAACAGTAAACACAAGTTTTGAAATTCAGGAATGAAGGAAGATATAATAAACAGTAGCTAGGCTTTTACCGTTCGATAACATGTCAGATCATCATCTAAAGATCCAGCACACGAATGAATAAAAAGTACACAAACAGACTAATTGAATTAAACCTATCAAAATTATGTCGACAGATATTCGGACTGAAGTTTTGCCAAAGCTAGTCCGTTAGTAATGGGAAAAATAAGAAATAGAATGCATTCTACAGTGCAATAACTCTTTATAAAATCAGTTTACCCTTTCAAAAGTATTTCTCACCTGACGGGATACTAAAACGTTTTGTTTTGCAGTTTTTTTTTTTTATGCAAAATATTAAATGACAAAAATTGCACATATCTAATTATTTACTTGTAACTAAGCCACATTAGTGAAATGCTGGACCCCGTCCATAGCCCATTTAGGATTCAACAGCTGTTGTCTATGAGGCTGGAAGTCATGTGGACCTTAGAATCTTAGATCTGAAGTCATGTGAAGCACGATGTATTAGTTCTGCACTCTGTTGGCTCTTAGAGCAAAAAAAAAAAATTAGAACTACTGCTAGGCAGTATATCTTTTACCATCCTAGAGGAATGTCTTAGCAATCCAACGGTTATATAAACAGATAAGCAAACTTGGTGGAGTAACGAGAACTTTGGGTGTGAAGGAAATGCCCTCCCAAATCTCGGCAGCAGGGTGATGGATTAGGTTTAAGGCAATAGATATGTTGTCTCTCCGGCATCTACTCCTGACTGCCCCACGGATGATCTTACTGGAGTTAGTATGGACTGGCAGGAGTCACTTTCCTTAGTTAGATATGCAATGTGCATCACAAGGAACCGGCTATCCTTTAATGAATTTAGCCAAAGAATCCTGTACGGATTTAGTCAGTCTATGGAAAGAGAAAATGACAGAATGGCCTCCTCTCAAGGGCATAGCGAGGTGCCAAGAATCTCCCGGTGTATATATATATATATATATATATATATATATATATATATATATATATATATATATATATATATATATATATATATATATACAGTATATATATATATATACAAAAAGATTGAAATTTGGTAATTGGAATGTTAGAACCATGAATCAGATTGGAAAGTTATAGCAAGCAGAGGATGAATTTATGAAATATAATTTAGTACGGATATCTTGGCCCTAAGTAAAACACGTTGTAAGGGGATTGGTAAAGAAATCTTAGATCAAGGAAATATATATATATATATATATTTATTTATTTATTTATTTATACTCAGGAAGAACAGAAGGAGTTGGAAGAGAAGGGGTAAGAATGATGATGACAGCAAGAGCAGAAAAGGCATCAACGGAATGGAGAGCTATAAATAGTAGATTATTACGTGCAAAGTTTAAATTAAAGCAATGCAATATGAGTATTACAGTTTGCTATGCGCCAACAAATGAAGGAAAGGAAAGATGAATACTATGAAGAACTGCAGAGTGTAATAGAAGAGACCCCAATGCGAGATATGAAAATTGTGATTGGTCACTTCAATGCTAAAGTTGGAAGGAATAATCAAAGTATAGAAAATGTGATGAGTGTTGAGGGTCTTAGCAAAGTTGCAAATGAAAATGGGGCACACTTTACAAAAATCAAATACATCACATAGCCATTAATAAAGAGAGAATGAGGACTCTGAGAAATGTAAGAATCTATAGTGGTGCAGATATTGGTATTGATCACCAGTTCCTCATGGCCACATTAAAATTAAAACAAAGTAACCAACAGAAATGTAGATAGAGTACCTAGGTTTGATACATCTAAGCCGCTAGAAGATGAGCACAGAGAAACCTTTGCAATTGAATGTAGAAATCGATTTGCAGTCTTAGAGCCTCTAAGAGATGAAGAAAAATGGTGTGATATTAAAAACATAAATAATTCAGTTGGTGGTGAAGTTTTGGGATATGCAGTTACCAGGAGAAAGTCGTGGATATCGAATGATACTTGGGATACTATAAAAAGGAAACAAAGACAGAAATTGATTGTTGAAAGTTTTCGAGGAAGTAATGAAAATTACAAGGTAGAGCATGTTAAGTATTACAGTATTGATATTGAAGAAAAGCCAGGAATGACTGGAGAGAACATTTAGACGGGAAAGCAGATGAAGCTGGCGAAGCTATGAATTCAGGGAGTGGCTATGGTGTAAGAATTGCTCAGAGCATTATTAACGAAATCTCTACTGGAGCAAAGAAGAAGAAGCATATAGCCATCAAAGAGAGAGATGGATCTGTTATAACAACAGAAGATGAAGACAGGCAATGTTGGATGGAACACTTTAGTGAGGTCATGAATAGGAGATATGAAGGGAATAATTTTATATACCTGAAGCTTAGGTAGATCTTGATGTGCCCGTGAATGAATTCAGGGTGTTTGAAGTCGAAGCTATCATTAAAAAAAATAAAGATATGGAAAACCCCTGGATACGATGGAATAACTACAGAGATGATATTGGCCGAATATGAAGTGACTCCCAGAATACTTACAAGATTATTTTATAGAATGTGGCGTAAAGACACACTCCCCAAAAGAGATTATTTTACCCAACTTTCAACTGAGCTCCAAAAGGCACTAGAAGAGTTGGAAGACCCAGGCTTACATGGCTGAAAACTACAGGCGTAGGAGGAGATGATGACAATAAGTGACTGAATGAAAAGCCAGATGTGTGTTGTGCGGACAAGCACAGCCAAGGTCTAAAGAATACTCTATAGACCTTGAGCACAACACATTAAGTTTACGTTGTGTGACTCTAGGGAGCAACGGTTTAGGTTCCAACATCTAGAGTAAAGACTGAAGACAAACTATTTCAAATGGAAAACTCTTGTATATTTATGTTGCAAACAATTTAGTATACATGGCTTAGTACCTGAACCCAAAATGTTTAATCCGGATTAAAGTGAAAGATGTTTCTACTAAATGGTTTCAAGAGTAATGAACAACTACATATAGAATTCAGTATCTTTTTCATATCAGTAAGACGAGACAATACAACT
Organism: Palaemon carinicauda; assembly: GCF_036898095.1. NCBI lineage: Eukaryota > Metazoa > Arthropoda > Malacostraca > Decapoda > Palaemonidae > Palaemon > Palaemon carinicauda. The sequence goes on along the minus strand of NC_090735.1, from coordinate 94,630,242 downwards.
GAGTAAAGCAAGGACAGCAATTGAGAACAGGTTTTGAAAAAATATGTACGACAAGCGACAGAAAAATGGCCAGGCTTACATTAGTCTGGGAGCTAGGTGAAGTTTAATCAACATGGAGGGTACAAAAGGTTTGAGGTGCTTGGGATGTAGTACTAACTAGCCTTTAAACAGAACATCCAAAAAAACTCCAAAATTGAATCTAATTAACATGAAAGGTACAAGTTTCATTTCTGTGCCAATTGATTATGGACACCACACTTCATCTAAATCTGCATGGCGAAAATGGGATTTTTGGCAAAATTATAACTTGGAACGACGTTAATTAGCACTAAACCAGATTTTGATTAACAGGGAAGGTATAAATACGAAACCACTGGGGATTTGCAGTTGATGGTCATCTGAATATAAATCACCAACTTAACAATGGAAATTGAGGTGGAAGGGATTCTTAAGAATAGGTCAAAGGTCATACCACAGATAATGACCTTAATTAACATCTTTTTAACTTTAAAGGTTGACATTTCATTACTATGTCAATTGATTATGGACACCACTCTTTATCCAAATCTGCAAAGTAAGAATGGAATTTCTGTTGGAAAGATAACTAAGGAACAATGTTAATTGGCATTAATGAAGGTTTTGATTAACATGTAAGGTACAAGTCTGGAACCAAATCAGGAATGTAGAGGTTGGTTTCCTGGTTGAGAATCGCTCTACCAAGAATTATAATGGTGGTGGAAAGGAGATGTAAGAACAGGTCAAAGGTTACTAATTATGCCAAGTGCAGATTCAGTGTAGGCACATAGGTAGGCTCAATAGAGTTGTCTTTTGTACATTGTAAATTAGGAGAGAGAATTTAAATGCTAAGACTACGGACAACAATCTTAATTAGCTGTACATTTTAGAAATAACAAATTACAATACAATGCGTGGCCCAAGAATTAACAAGATGTTATCATGATGAGATACCCCAAGCTAGAAAGAAGAATTTTCCATGGATGATGTGCCATTCATTGGACATGTACCAAATACCAATATGGGTTGGATTTAATTCATTGGCTGTACCTGATAGATCGAAACGGCAACTTGTTCTGTACATAAATAACCTGAAGCAACCAATTGCAAACCTAGATGTCATACAAGAAACCCTCATATGGCCAACCATATGGGGTTGTAATCTATGACATAAATGTGGCTAAGCTGACCATGCAGGTCCAGGTAACAATCTCCAAGGTATGATGATCTGTTTGTAATGTTGGGTCCCTTTCATGTTGCAGTGGCCTTTTAAAAACTAATAGGAAAGTTCATCAACAAATCCAGGAGGAAGAACTTGTAACTTTGTTGTGCTCATTCGAAAGAGCTCCAGACGATGAAAGAACTGAAAATGTGGACACATGGCAATCTGTAGAGTCTTCAGAGATAGTTATCTTGTGCTCTACAAAGTAGGAGTACACACAATAAGATAAGGACTTGGACACACGGGGTAACAGCAAAGTTCTGGATTACTTTCGTTGACTACATCCATGACTGCCACACGCTCTTACTTCAGAAATCTTACTATTCTCCGCAACAAAGTATATAAATTATTCCCATTGGTTATCTAAATGACAGTTGTATTTGGTAAACATTGGCAATGCACACGCTGGCCTTCCGAGTCTTTTACAGAATGGTACCTTCCCCATAAGAGAACAGGTAAGTCCTTCAGCAGACATCCAGTGGATCTAACATTGGAGCAAACAGTGAAGGAACACACACAGGTCTGACATCTTCCACCAGTAACTGCAGCGCATGCCTTTGATTGATGATAACCCTAATGGCTACTGTCCAGGAATTAACTGGAGTGTTGAACCAGGAAGATACAACTGCAGAATTGGACAGATCACAAATCGAGAGGGATACCACCAACTTCCATTGACCAAATAAAGGGATGCTCCACTCCTTTTATGAAGTCATTTGAAGTATTCCCAAGTTTGTTTAATATTAGAACAGGAATAGTGACCAGTGTATCTATTAAGGAATGCATACTTGGATTGAGATAAAAGGGAAAAAAGAGCCATGAAGAGTTCATTAATTCATGTTTTAAAGACGCAAACAACTTTGAGCAGTCGATGAAAAAGGAAAGACTGTTGACATTCAAGGAGAATTGGAAGTCCAGTAAACGGAGCAAACACAAATGGATAGCCTCTCTGGCATGAACTCGTGATCCACTGAGACAACTGCTTATACTAGCATATGAGGAGGAATTGGACTTGAAACATTTCCTTTGCTGCCCCTTAAAGACAGTTGCTCTCTCAATCTCTAGCTTTTATGGCTTGATGGTGAAAACAGACAAGAGTGCTCTTCTCCATTTCCTGGAAGATAGAGTCGAATGATCAGCTCCATCCACAGTTGATGCAACTTTCATTGATGGAAATTTCTTACCGAAGACCGTCCCATACCATCCTCCATGAATGTGTGGTAATTTAGCAGCTGGCCTTCTTCAGCAAGTGACTACAATTTCATGAAACAGAGTTGACATAGTTTTAATGCATACCCTATTCTGTCTATCAAGGAGAGTGAAAACGCTCGAAGAGGTCTTGGTGAGATAACAAAGAAAGCATACAAGTTTCCAAAAACATTGGTGACTGCCTACAATCCATATCATTCAAAGAGAAACTACCAAAGTTCCTAGAGAGAAGAATGGGTGGCAAAGAATTATGGAAGATTGATCAACTGTAAGCATACGTACCTTTCAAACATTGGAGCCTGCTTTCACTTCTATGTTCAAGGAGACATAGTAGTAAGAGAAGTTGTCAAAGACTTAAAGACAAACCATGAAGAACAGGACACGTTAATCTGTGGTCACATAAAATCTATGGGCAATGGAACTGTCTGGAGACAGTTCCATCGTACATAGATTTTACGTGAGTACATATTGAAAGACAATTGGAAAGAAGCTCTCCGATGTTCTGCCTGCTTTCCTCTCCTTTACAGGATCGGATTACATTTCATCCCTTGTCAGAAAGGGCACGGTAAACCCATTTAAGCAGTTGGAATAGGACACTGATTCACAAACAGCATTTGCAAAAATGGCAAAATGAAACCTGAGTGAGAAGACTACACAACCTGTAATATCTTTCACAGCAAAGATGTATGGTGCGAAGACATGGGGACCAGTCTTATCCTTTGTTGAACATTAGCACCAGGTATTTGAGAAACACTTTGGCCCAAAATCAACAAGCAAAAACCTACTGAAGAAATTAAGGGGACATCGATGACATAATTCCACCCAGTAGGGCAGAGATTTCCCAACATATCCGACGAGCATCTTTTGTTGCAAAAGAGTTGTCAAATGGTCACTTTACTACCATCTAGCAATATCCTACTAAATATGGTGTCTGAGAACACCAAGATGATTCGTATAAATTTTCTTGGTCCATTAATCACCAGCTGCCAGATGCATTGGTACCAGACATGGAAGCTACTGAAGAGGAATCTGATGTGAAGTTCAAGCTTTTATCTTCAGATGAAAAGGAGGATCTGTCATCATCAGATGAGGATGGAGAGTCTGATGATAATCAACCCTTGCTCTCTATAGAGTACATAGTAAATGGTTGTTAAATTTGTTTTTGCAAAAATAAAGTGGACACAGAGGAGTATTTTTGTTTTAAACCTGGTACTCTATTGAGTACAATCATTAATCTTATATATATATATATATATATATATATATATATATATATATATATATATATATATATATATATATATAAACAATTCTAAAAAGCTACTAATTACTCAATTTTAATGGTTATTGCTAATTGAGAGACTAATCGTAATAATGCTTATGTGATCTTAAATGTGTACACTCCAAAAGCCCATGTTAATTAGGAGTAATGTTAGTTGTTGTTGGATCCTTTCCACCACAATTTCCATTCTTAAGTTGTTGAATCTGAATCATACCATTCTCAACAATATCCACGTTGTTTCAAATGTGTACCCTCCATGTTGATCTAAAAGTTATTTAGGAGTCAGTGTGCGTTGTAAGACTGACCAAATTTGAATGTATCCTTCCAACCTCAATTTCCGTTCTTAGGTTTGTGATTTATATTCAGATGACCATCATCTACAAATCCCCAGTGGTTTCGTATCTGTACATATCTTGTTAATCAAAACCCTAATTAGTGCTAATTAACGTCATTCTTAAGTCATTATTCCATCAGAAATTCCATTCTTACTTTGCAGATGTAGATACAATGTGGTGTCCATAATAAATTTGCATAGAAATGTAACTTAAACCTTTAATGTGAATTAAGATGTTAAATAGGGGTCATTGGGTGTGCTATGACTTTTGACCTCTTCTTAAGTATCCTTCCCATCTCAACTTCCATTGTTAAGTTGGTGATTTACAATCAGATGACCATCAACTGCAAATCCGCAGTGGTTTCATATGTATACCTTCCATGTTAATTAAAATCTGAATTAGTGCTAATTAACATCGTTCTTAAGTTATAATTTACCCAGAAATTTGATTCTCACCATGCAGATTTAGATGAAGTGTGGTGTCCATAATCAATTGGCAAGGAAATTAAACTTATACCTTTCACGTTGATTAAATCCAATTTTGGAAGTTTTTTGGGTGGCGGCCCCTATCTCACCCAGCACTTCCGGAACGTAAGAATGTGTTCTGTTTAAAGGCTAGTTAGTACTACACCCCAAGCACCTCAAACCTTTTGTACCCTTCATGTTGACTAAACGTCACCCAGCTCCCAGACTACATCCATAACACGATAGAGATAAATGAAAACAAGTAAAATATTACTACTTGTTTGGCGGAATAAAACATTAACTGGATATTCTGCTTACGAAAGGATTGTGCCACACATCAAGTGACTTGAAAAAATGGATGCAAAATCTTACCGAGAGAATGGCCATAAAATATTATGGTGAAGGGGTAAGCTGCGAAAGATTGTCAACTAACTTTTCCTCTAAGAAAATCTGCATATAATCTACGGTCTCAATTATGATATGAACTAGGACATCAATACCTACTTTTTCAAGAACGAATACCAAAGGTGGGAAAATTAATATAAAGTTAGGAAAAGATCATGAAGATGATAAATACCCACAGGAATTTAAGCCTACTTAATTTAAGAACCCAAGCATAGGCTGCTGTTATCTGTAAGGATCGAGAATTTCTATCGTTTGATCATTAATTTAGGAACAAAAACAAAAAAAAAAAATATTCCTATTTTCTACGTTATGACATCATAATATTTCTAATGAAGAGGTTCTTGAACTTGTACAGTATCAGTTGCCAAGGGATTCGTAGCTAACGAAAGAAAAACTTAACAGAATTTATGGAAAGACTTAATAATAAAGACATGTTTAAAGCATCTGCTTTATCGTTTCCTATCTTACATTAAATGTAAAACTAAGCTGCATTTAATGACAGAGTAAAGGGTGTGAGGGTGGGAAAGTTAATAACTAACCTTCTGTAGCTCACCTACTGCAGGAGCATATTCCTAAAAATGTAGCTCACCTACTGCAGGAGCATATTCCTAAAAATGTAGCTCACCTACAGCAGAAGCATATTCTTAAAAATGTAACTCGCCTACAGCAGGAGCATATATTCTTTAATGTAACTCACCTATTGCAGGTGCATATTCCACATCTCCCGTGTAGAAGGACGACACACCCAGGACCCAAAGGCTGACGACGATCCATGGCAGAAAACGCATTTTCATCGTTACCAAAAAAAATCTGAAAGAAAAAAATATGCTTTAAGAGATACTAAAATGCCTTTTCTTCTATATTATTTCTAAGATGGTTTCCTATATATTTCACAAACATGTTTGCCAGGCTCATTTTTTGCGTTCTAGAAATTCACAAAGAAAAAAAATCGATGAGCAACTAGCAAAAATCTCAATCTTTTAATTTCCATTGCTACGAGAGTTAAAGTTTCAATTTTGCTAGGTGTTGGCACTTGTAAGCGAAGAATCATGTTAACCTACTGCCCACCCCCGCAACCTTAAAATCGCTTAACTTTCAAGACAGTATCACCCTCTCGCCCCGTTGAAACACTGATCTAAATATGTCAAAATTAAGCCAAACTTGATATGGGAGAATACCAATAGTAACTATGATATATTGAATTTACCACGACGACTCGCTCGCTGTACTACAATCAATTCAAGAGGAAAAATCTTTTGAGATGAAAGAATCTTTCTGATGAGGTCTTATTAAATTCTTCAAACGGCACAAGGCTGTTTTCAGAAACTCCAGAACTGAGAGAAGTTGTGGCTTTGGTTACAGCAAAGTGAAATTTAGCTTTCCAGTCGTGAGAGAGAGAGAGAGAGAGAGAGAGAGAGAGAGAGAGAGAGAGAGAGAGAGAGAGAGAGAGAGAGATGTGCTGATCAGAGGGAGGGGTTTTCAACCGTATGTTCACCGTAAATACTGAATGTTTTCGCGGACGTTTTCCGTACAAGGGTTCATTCAAGATTTAGAAGCTACAGCAACACCCCACAAAACATGTCTACAATTAAGAATCAGCATCAAACCTAGATTCGGTATATAAAACTTGTCTATTATTCCTCATTAGCCTCAAACCCCAGCACACACTACACATCTTGTCTAAAATCAACACATTATTCAGGTTTCCCTATAAAACCAATTTAAAACCAGAAAATTGTTGGTCTACCATATCAGTCTAGAGTCTATAGTCTCATGACTTAATTCAATCAACAAAAGAAGGCCGAAATAAGTAATAAATATCACACCCGCCTTCAACCTATTAAACATTATCTAAAAAAAAAAAATGTTGACATCTACCATAAAACATTATATGATTCAAAGTTTAAGAAAAATCTATTTTTCACACGTTGCATATCACAATTTTACACCCCAAATAACTAGACTCATCGATATTTAAGGTAAAAAACAACGCTATCAAACATCAACAAATGGATAACCAAACAGTTTTTGTCAAAACTTTATTTGATAAACCCTTGGTAATTATTATTTCGCTCTGTGGAGGAAATGAAAATAGACGACAGAGAGAAGCGGTGAATATTGTGAAAATTAGAATAAAATTATACGTAGATAAGCAATGAAATAAAATTCAAGAAGAGGGTACACCTTATTAGAGCATTACAAAGTACATATGTAACTACCATTTTGCTTACAGATCTACTGAAATAATAATTTCCATTTAGTCATGGAATTTATTTGTTTGTCGATAGATCTGAATATCTAATCATTTAATTGCCTACTTACTTTGTTATTTCTCTATAGTCCTGGCCCTGGGGGTTGAAAAGGTTACATGACTCTGATACAGCAAAATTGTATATTTTCTTATTCTACATAATGAGACACTAAAAATATCTTAGGAAGCATTTAAGGAAGGAGTACAGTTTTCCTCCACAACCTGATACGTCATTTTTCCTCAGAGCAAATTTGCAACATTGGCTACATTCATCTTAATGAAATAAACCAAACAGAAACTACTGCAAAAGCATATACTGCACGCATTTTGAAAGACCAGGGATAGGAATCAACATTTCGGCTGCATTAATCAACATAAGCCATCATTTGAACAGACAGTTGGCTCATTTTTTTTTTTGGTGGATTCCTATTCGCTTAATAATTTATTGAGAGCCATTAAACTTGGTCAAAAACTTGCTTAGTTAGTCTTCTTTCTAATATTGTCTACATATTTGAACTGCTATTTATTGTTTTGGGTCAGCAGCGAAACTAGTAAACAAATTTTACTCATACCCCAAAACAGAGATTTTTCATCAAGTTAATCATGAACCCAAAACGTGTAGTATTGCATGTGTGACATTATCTTTGCTCTCTACATATACCATTTTCATTTCAAAACATGTGGCAGCACTGCTGATTATCTTTAATTTTTTTTGGCCCCACCCCCTATTAAGCTAATCAAGTATCTGTTCATATTTGGAAAGCGCAGGATAAGGCAGGGTGATTTTTATAACATTCTTGTATAACTTGTAAATTTTTTACTGCCAACTGATAATATGTTCAAGCTCATAATTGTATTATTCTATATAAAAATTATAGGATAAATTGAAATAGTCAGTACAAAGTCCATCTACTCATTCAATTATAGTTATCGAAATATGCAGTACCATCATTAAACTTTGAAAATTGGCATCTCACGGTCTAACCTGCTTTTCTACTCACGATTTTTTTTTTTCTTTTTGTATTTTCAGGGATTCACCTCCAATCTGTGTGTTTGTATGCCCAAAAAGAGACATGGAGTCTGTTAGACTCTTCAAGCCAACAAACGACAGTCCATTTGATGCTACAAAGTGCATAATTTGTCATTATCACACTGATGACAAAACTGTGAGCACAGACAATAGCCGAAACCATACGTGAAGCAAGGGATATTTGCTGTAACCATGCTGAAGGTGATTGAAGGAGATTGATTTGTCTACCATATGACAAACAAATGGTACAAACAGTATACTGTACAATGAAAGCCAATCTTGACAGGCTGACCAAGAAGGATGTGGCCCCTATCTCCAGTTCGTCAGCAGATGACAGAACTAGCCTTGGTCGGGCCATTCGTCATCCCCCAAATGCATAAACAACTGGAACACTATTAAGAGATGTGAACTGCATAATCTCTGACAGTAAATCATAAAAACGAGGCTGTGACAAATACAGCATCAGTGAATCTCCAAGTGCTTCAAGTTTCTTGGCAGCAGGTTACTTTTCCAAGATGATGTGTTCACCTGAACATGTGACCTTCAAGATACAAATTCTGTGTTCAGGGCTGATCTATACTACCACAAGGTCTGCATGAACCAATACAAGTATAATTTTGAGTCTCGTGACAAGGACATGAAACCACGCTATCCAAGAAACAGTTAGCATGAACTCAGGTTGTGAAAGAGCTGGAACCAAGGCTGAAGGGTGACAAAGGCTACAAAATTAACATCATCAGAGACCCCTTGAATAGTATTAACACTGAATGCAATTTCCACAACAGGGATGTTGAAGTTTTCTAGAGTAAGCATTTTGGTAAAGAGATTAAATTCCCACTTTTATACACAAGGCTCAAATCCTCGATAGTATTCAGACTTCAAAAGCTGGTGTTAGCTAAGAAAATTCGTTCTGTGGATCCCATTCAGGTATGTGCAACTGTAATTCAGAGAGCTCTTGATGATTATAATTTTGGTCTGGATGATAATTTTTGTGATGCCTAGGACCTCAAAACTGCATGTTGTGACATGGAGATACCAGACACCATTTCAACACCGAAACTTACAAAGAAGCAGCAAAAGCTAACATGACAGAAGACAAGCTCACTGGTGAAGAACCTGCAGTGAACGATGATGAAAATGATGATGATGCACATGATGAAACTACCTTGGGTAACCAGCAGATGTCCAACATCAAACTCTCTAGCTCCTGTTGTAGCAAGGTCCAGTCTCTTTTATAAAAGCATGTTCATCACTGTGGTATAAAGAGAACACTCATGCATATTATGAATGCAGAATTGGTACACACACTTAGACATTGAGGCAAAATAATCAATTATCCAGAACTACGTAGGTACCAACACGACCTCGCATCATTCACTGCACACCATAACGAAACTCATATAGCTCTCCCTTATACCTTTGATCCTGGGAAGTTTACATCTAGTGTAATTTACAACAGGGACCATGAAGACACACCTGTCTCTGAGCATGATACAGTGACTGTGCTTTACCAGGACAAACCCTCATCATTAACCAACATAGTCCACAGGCATTCAAAGAAGTGCTTCCATGTCAAATGCTGTCTGATTTCAACAAACCCCTTCATTGTCCAAACATCCCACCAACCTACCAAGTGAACGACCATGCCTATTCATCTGCTGAGGTAGAACAAACAAAACTGAAAGATGTTGCCTGGTCTCTTGTCCACCTTGATGTCATGTAAGATTCAGTCTCAGTGTATCCTCTATCTCAAAGCTAGCCATCCTGGAGTGCAAGTAACTCAGTATGAACTTATGACAAAATTCCGCAATGAAAAACTTTGTAGCAATTTAGTTTGCAGTTGGTTCAGACACAAATTCCCATGTATTCTGATAAGGGAGTGTATTGTATTGTGAGGGGGATTCAGCTGATGCAAAAGGAGGAATTACGTACCCTTGGCCATTATCTGGGAACATTTCACTTGATGAAAACTGTCCTTAATTACATGTGCAAAGCCTTGGGTAGAAGTGGAGCTGACACGACATGGTTTCAGGTTGGAGTCTATGGTCCAACAGTCATCCAGAATTCTGTTATCAATGGAGTTCACAACAATCGCTGTCTGTAAGGCACGCAGCTGCTTGCAGAATACTCTACATACGTGGTGGAACTTAGTATTCTCAGCAAACTCAAGTCACTTTTGCTCAAAATAACACCAAGGAAAGTCAAAAGTGCATGGCAGACTTTGAATGTGCATCTCATAATCTACTCAAAGATGTCAGCTGGAAATGAAAACCTTAAGTTTGGTCTTATGTTCTGTATATGATCACTAATGTGAATGACTTGCTATGGGCCAATCATGCAGGCATATGGGAACTTCATTTGGATGCTGTTCAACAGGCTATGTACTTAAATCACCGTCTTTGATACAACTAACTACTTGCGCTGGTGCTCAGTCTATCTTGAAGATATGTGACATTTACATAAAACTGCACTATCAGTCTACAGGTACTTCTTAAATGGAAATTTTTCCAACAAAGACAGCACTGGCAACATGAAACTAGAGAAGAGCATCCACCTTTCATCAAAGGGCAGTGATGGAGTCACTGGACATGCCAAACAGAAACAATATGTGGCTTAGTGGGACTTAATATATCATAAAATGAGGGCCGTGAAGTCCCTACATCGTCAATATGCTATGTGCTGGACAACACATAAATCCTACCAACACCAAGAAAATTCACAGTTATTTACAGACTGCAAAGAGGCTCCTGTTTAGGCAATGATGCAGTTCACGGAGGAAAGAGGGTCTTCCATATCGCGGGATGCATATGAAACCTTGCAGAATTTTACAACAAAATAGCTTATGACAATAGAGATCAGAAATGACATCTTGAATGCTGTTTCTAAAGGAAAAGAAAAGTACATGAATGTGAGAAAGAATAGATTCCTCACCAAAACTCAAAGGAATGAACTTGAAAACTTGAAAACAATGAATAAAGTCAAAAGTAAAGCACAGAATACAGTTAAGAGAGTAGTGAAGGATATCTACATTGTTGGTAGAACACTGGAACTCGCTCATGATATATGACGTTGCCCCTTCTCCTCTGTTGCTTGATGAAGATGGGATGATAACAAAGCCAACCAAAAGCCACTTGGTTGGAGAAAAAGAGATGCACCTTGAACCTGAGGACTACAAATATGATCATCAGAAAAATGCTGCCTTTAAAGGTTTAAAGACCGCTCAGGAATGGCAGAGGCAAGGGACAGTGACGTTGCCCTATCAAGCAGGACAATGCCCTAGAGACTGACAAAATATACATATGATTAGCGCCCAAGCCCTCTCTTCATCCAAGCTAGGACCAAGGAGGGCCAGGCAATGGCTGCTGATGACTCAGCAGATAGGCCTATAGGCTCCCCAAAACCCCCATCCTTAGCTCACAATGATGGTTAGGTTGTGTCATGTAGTCAATGCTTGAAACCCCTTTTTGGGGTCATATAAACGACCTCTGCCTGCTGGCTTCGCTTGGGAATGCATGCTACCTCAGCTTCCACCAGCGACAGGAGTCTGTTGTCTCCCTAATCTGTTGACAAAGGGCTTTTTGTTGTCACCTCATTGTTCTTATAGATTGTGTGGGAAAGCTGCAGCAAGGAGACGAAGGACACCCGATGAACATCCAGGTGGTAACAGAACGGACTACTACCTCAACACCCCTAGGAAAGGTGGCACCTGCCCATGGACGCCATCAACCACATCTTGCTGAGTGCCACACCTAGAAGTCAGTCGGGAGGGAGCCATTGTCATGGTAAAGGGCTCGTGTCACTCCGTTGTTCAAGGACTCAAAGATAAGAACTTTGTATAAACTTATGATTCTCTTTAAGTAAATAGACTTCGTCTCCTAGCTGTATGCTCGCCCAAGAAAATTATGATGTAATGTTTTTAGTGTAAGAGCACTTATCACTTTGATATTAAAGACGCTTTCTAGAATTTTTATTAACTTCGAAATTTATGAAGTGCTCAAGAAAGAACTTGTGAAATTTTCATTTAAATGTAAGAAAGTTTGAAATGCAGATTACTCTCTGTCTTATCCCGTTTCTTGAACTATATTTTTTATTTAATTTGTCTGTCTTGACAAATTTTGGTGGCTTTGCCGTGGTATAATTTCAACAACTTTGTGAAAAAAAAATAAATTACAACATGAGTGCACGGGGACTTGAAGATTTGTACGTTGAAGTCGACGAAACCGTCGGAGGCCTACGGCATTTCGTAAGGACGCAAGGAGAAGCTGTACACAGTGAAACATCGATGGACACAGAGAGACCACCACAGCAGGGAGAATACCAAAACAGACCTTTACTGGAAGATGGGTTCGAACCCTAGCCCGGAGGGAGTGGAGGATACAGCCAGTACAAAACATTTCTGAGTTCTTTGGAAGCAGCGACGTCAGAGCAATGTTGGACTGATCGTCAGAAAATCATCGTGGTGAAACTGAGAATTCGAGGAAATGCCCATAGGAAGGTGGGAAGAGATCTCGAATTCATGAAACCCAGGTCGTAGGCACATCTGAGAAGACACCTACAATGGAGATTAGGCCTAAGTACCGCCAGTAACTTTGTTCTCTTCTGGAAGGAAGTAACCAGGAGTTTTGTGGATCAGCCACCCACGGAGGACCTGTGGAGAGGAGACCTTAGCGCCCTTACGTCGAGACGAGAGGGCCGAAACAGACGGCGGCCAAGAGGAAACTGTAAGGAAACACATTCGTCCAAGAGAGGATCACACAGCAATGTTCCTCTTGAAAGAGTAGACAGTACCCCCTCATGTACGTCTAAAATCGTCGCCGTATTTAGTTTCCTGTCGTGGGAGCAACAGCATCGAAAATCGCCGTCCGAAATGGCAACCCAGGACCCTGTCAACAGCAGTTGGAGTGTGTTTGATCACCCTTGCCATAGAGGATTTCGTGGTCCAAGCAGCAGCAGCGGGCATATTGGTAGAAAGGGCACGCCCACAAAGGTCATGGACAATCCCGAAAAGTGGAAGAGGTCCCAGACAGCAAGTGTACAACGAGGGACCCAAGGCGACCCACAGCAATCGAACCCCCACAGAAGTCAAGTAACATGGTACAAAATCTGTAGTTTTATGGTTAACTAATATGTTTTGAGATTTTGTAAAACGTGTGTAGAGTAACGAAGTATCATCCCGTTTTCTTTACGTAATGTTGAAGTTGCATGAAAGAACCCTGGTTTTGAGTGAAGAAAGTAACTACTATCGTTTCCAGAGGCCGTGTAATAGTGTTTTTCCCAAATATCTAACAAACCGGCTTATGAATTTCCATGAAACTACAGCAATGAATGTTTCAAATATTGGCCTAATTTTTGGTGGTACAATGAATAGACAGATGTGTTTAATTAACCCGTTTACTCTTAGAAAAAAGAGGAACTTCTTCCCTTCCTTCCGAGCGTTTCGAAGAAGTGTTACTTAATCAGGTAACTGTGACGCAGAGGTTCCCCCCAACCCTCCTTCGGTGTTTACACCTATGGCTATCCTAGTACCCCCCCCCCCCCTTCCTTCTTGCCTTCTTTCCCATTGTTATTAGGCTACCGAGTAAATCCCTGTTAGGAAAGACTGTGTACTGCACACATAAAATGAGCCGGAAGAGCAATAAAATGTTTTATGGTGGTAGATAATGATTAGATGGTTAACACAAATTATCAAACATAATAGAAGAGGTTTAAAACAGGGGTGTGGAATCGCACTGAGAGATATTCTACTCGGACTCCTACAAATTTTAGATTTGCGACTAAAAAATAAAATAAAATAAAAAAATAAAATTAAAACATTAGTAGAAATAGAAAACAATTTTTTTCCTTGAGAGTGATGATGAGTAAAATGTATAAGTGTCCATTTCTTGTTTTTTTTTTTTTCATCCCTCATAAATCTATGGTTTCCAGCAATTGGTGATAACATTATTTTGGAAAAGCAAAGCTAATGAATACTTTGATACGAGTATATCAGCTTGGCATGTAGACTATGTCAATGGATTTCTCAAAGTAAGGTTGATTGGTTCATTAATTGAAGTCTGGTATAATTCCAGTGACAAAGTCGCAATGATATTTGTCACATACCTTTTAAGTAACAAAAATAGGTACTGGTACTTATAACGTAAATAAATATATAAAACTATAGGTTGAATTATGATAAATCTTATGTATGTATGAACACACACACACACACACACACACATATATATATATATATATATATATATATATATATATATATATATATATATATATATATATATATATATATATATATATGATTTCAAAATTTATCAAATGGCCGATGTCAATGCCCTTATATGAAACGTCTTTTAGAAGTCTACCTTCTAAGGAATTCAAGCTACTCTCTCTGGTGAAATTGATGTGATAAATTATATCAAACAATGCTCTCTGTCATTTTCTTCCTGGCAATTGATGTATCGAGTAACCTGTGTTGTATGGAAGTATGAGTCCTACGGCTTAACCTAAAGAAAACTATATTTCTATTGCTTTACCAACACTCGCTTGAAGTGCGAAGTGTAGGGTTAGCATGGCTTCTTTCGTCTCCTGTCATAAGTCTCATTCCTGATCTTCAATGTAAGTGAGTGGGTAAGATATAAAAGGTTGGTCTTGTGTTTAGGTAAAGTCTAAAGTCACGAATCACATTACCAGGTATGCTGAACTTTTACTGACAAAGAATTTCATATTGCTTGGGGTAGGTCATATGACAATTATCTATGGAGTTAAACAGGCGTTTAACAATTCTGGGGATGGGAGGTAAAGGGGAAGAAACGTTATAACAACGTCAATGAGGAACGTCATCACTTTTGCGAATGTGTGGGTGGCTAAGACTGCCTTTAGCCTCATTTTCTTAAGTAAAAAAAATTAATGAAACGTAATTGGCAATGAACAGTATTTCCCAAAATTAGGCCATTGTATGAAGCGCTCCCTGCTTTGATATCATGGAAATCCATCAGTTATTTTAGGAGTTATTTAGAAAAAAAAACACTATTACACGGCCTCTGGAAACGATAGTAGTCGAGTAAAATGTTTTCAATGTTAAAGCTTCGAGTAAAGATTAACTTTTCTGTTTACAAAAGAAGAAAATCAGATTGATTTTTGTCGCTGTGTGGTTAAATGAGAAATTGTTCTTTATGCTGTATGAACTATAAGTTTTCATTGCATAGTTTCTTTGACTTATAGTAGTTTAAGTTTGTTTTCTGAGACCTTTGTGGTCAAAGATGTTAAATGTGATTTTTGGAAGAGAATTGAATTGAATATAGGATTTAGGCATTAAGCCAAGCACTGGGGCATCAAAGGCCAATCAGCGCTATATAACGAAATCTATGGGTTTCACAGACAGTGCAAGTGCGACTTTTTGCAATTATTCTGTAACGAACAGTCGTATCAATACGAGATGTTGCTATAGGGTATTACACCCAGTGAGGAAATTTATAGGGGTATAATGAATCGTTAATTATTAATTATAAAGACACTTGCCCCTATGCCAAAGGGCAAAATCTCAATCATCCAGTCACAAAACCGAACAATAATATACAGAACCTCTACTTCCACCCCCTCCCTCCCTCTCCTTCCATCCTTCTTTCTGAGAAGGTAGCTTAAGTTGCAACTTATTTTGTATGATATTTTTTTATATCAAGCACTCTATCTATCTATCTATCTTATCTAATTATATTATTTATTGTTGTAGATATGGAACAATTCAATCGGTTGTTACCTATCAGATGACTGACTGCTTTATTCACTGGTTTGCTCATCTCTCTCCTTCTCTCTCTCTCTCTCTCTCTCTCTCTCTCTCTCTCTCTCTCTCTCTCTCTCTCTCTCTGGTATTGTTTATGTAAATAATTATTAGATTGACACCTATCTGAAGGGTTTTGGAGTAGCTGAGTGATAGACACTATGACTGATAGGAAAATGGCAGTTGTATACGTACCTGCGTTTTCTTGCCTTCTTTTGGCCAACCTTATTTCTACTCAGGTCATTAGCCATTTACTGGTATTACGAGGGAGAGCTTAAAGAAGTGATGGCCACCTCAGAAGATGTCTGTCCGTAGGTTGCAGAAATGAGTTTGTCACCCAACTCTTCAACTTTTTTAATAAAGAGAAAGCTGACAACTGCCTTCAGATTAGTTTGCGTAGGTGACTTGTTACAGTTACTCTATACTTTATACAACAATGTCAATTATTATTAGATTGGTGGAAAAAAAATCGTAAAAAAAATATGTTTAAATCAAAGCAACATTCAGAGAGAGAGAAAGAGAGAAGGAAAGACGTAGGGCAGGTGAGGGAAGAAAGGAGAGGGGAGGAAGAAAATGGGGGTTGGAGGTGAAGGGGGTTGTAGGCAGGCGGAGCTCTTCCAACCTGGTGTTCGTTTTCTTGCTTGGCTAATGAGTTTTGCCTCTTGGTATAGGTACAAAAGTCTTTATTATTTACAATAAATGATTCATGATACTCCTATAAATTTCCTTAATGGGTGTAATACACTATAATAAAATCTCGTACTGATACGAGTGTTCGTTACAGAATAATTGCAAAAAATCGCACTTGCACTGTCTGTGAAACCCATAGTAGTATCATTTTAACCTTTAATACAAATCGCAACACTTTCATACAATAAAATCTAGTTGTGAAATAAATAGGGATTAAAAGGGTGAAATAAATAAATGAATTAATAAAATCAATTATAGCTCGTAATATAACCCAATACTTCGTATAAATTTTCTCAAGTTCAGGGTATTACAGTTTTCCCCCAGTATATCTCTTAAAGGTTTGTCCTGGAGTAAATGTGTCCTCCTCTGAAGATTAAAAACAGGACAATCGACTAAAATATGTTCAACATCCATTGTCACTTGACAGGTATTACAAAGGGGGGCCTGTCTCCCTTCCCCACTCTTCATTAAATAATTGTGCGTTGCATGTGTATGGCCAATACACAGCCTAGTTAAAATAATGGTATCCCTCCTACTTGTAGAATTACAAGATGACCATTTATCCACCAATGGGTGGATTTGTTTCAATTTTGTATTGGTGGTCAGTTCAGACCATCGAGCTTGCCACTTATTTTTACAGTAAAGATGAATCTCACTTTTAAGATCTTTGTAAGGAATACTCAAGGGGGATGGATTACTTAGCCCTGAATCTTCCTTTGCTGTCTTATCTAATTGTTCATTTCCATCCACCCCAACATGGGCAGGGACCCAACAGAAGTGAACACTGATACTCTTCCTAGACTGCAGAAGTACTAACCAGTCCTGCACCTCTTGTACTAGATGATGGCCTGACATAATTTGTTTTAATGAGAGTAAAACAATATTGGAATCCGTAAAAATTGTATAAAAACTATTTTGGTTGCCATTTTTAAAAATATGTTGGACTGCGAGAATTATTGCGTACAGCTCAGCAGTAAATATTGAACAAGAGGATGGGAGTTTCCTTCTAATAACAATATCCCCCACCACAGCTGCACTTCCAACTCCTGCAGCCGATTTGGAGCCATCTGTAAAAACATGCTTCCATGATGTTGAGCAGCATGATTTAAAAACTCACTTTTCATTACCCTACTAGGTAAGGTATTTTTTCCCTCCTGCCGTAAAACATACTTTAACAGGTGGATTACACCAAGGAGGAGACTTGGGATATCCTACCTCTGCTATCTGTGCTGTTAACAAGCCTACTTCTCTAGTATCATTTTTCAGCTGTACTTCCAAAGGCTTAGGCACTCTAGATCTGTTAGGAGCCCGATCTAAAGGAGCCCTAACATATTTACAGTTAGGATTATTTCTCACAGCAAGGGACCTAGCTAAAAACCTCAAACTCAACTCCTCTCTGCGAATGGAAAGAGGAGGTATGCCAGAATCAACATAGAGACTTTCAATGGGAGATGTTCTGTAAGCACCTGTGCAGATGCGAAGCCCAGCATTGTGAACAATATCAAGTTTTCCAAGTAAAGTCTTTGTAGCTGACCCATATATTTGGCATGCATAGTCTAACTTACTCAGACACAAAGATGTATAAATTCTAAGCAAAGTTGTTCTATCAGCACCCCAATCAAAATGCGATACCACTTTCAAAATGTTCAGTGACTTCTTAACCCTGATAGATAGGTCATTTATATGGGGACCAAATGTCATTTTCTTGTCGGAAATGACTCCAAAAAACTTGACATTATCCTCATATGGCAACATGCAATCATTTAAGAAAAGGGTGGGGATCTCTTCCCTTTTACGAGTACGAGTAATGCGAATGGCTTTGGTCTTCTGAGGAGAAAACATGAATCCACGAGAATTTGCCCATGCAGAAGCTGCATTTATTGCAATTTGAAGATTTTGGCATGCTTGTAGTGCAGATGATTCACTACAATAAATTGCAAAGTCATCGACAAATAGTGATCCTTGTATGCCAGGAGGTATGTGACTCATGAGACTATTAATAGCAACAGCAAACAAGGTCACACTCAATACACTGCCTTGGGGGACACCTTCTTGCATGTAGGATGAAGATAGTTCTGACCCTACTTTCACTTTAATTGAGCGGTTTGATAAAAATTCTTCAATAAAAGAGAACATATATCCTCCTATACCCCACGAGGCCAATTGCTTTAGAATACCACCCCTCCAGGTGGTGTCATATGCCTTTTCGAGGTCAAAAAAGATACCCACCACCTGGTTTTGATTAGAAAAGGCATTTGAAATTTCCCTTGATAACATAAACAAAGGGTCTAGAGTACTTCGGTTCTTCCTAAAACCAAACTTCCTGTTAGATAAAAGATTTTTTGATTCTAGATACCACACAAGTCTGTTGTTGATCATTCTCTCAAATAGTTTGCATATGCAACTGGTCAAGGATATGGGCCTATAACTAGATGGCAGTTATGGGTCTTTACCAGACTTGTGGCCTGGAATTACAATTGAAGTATGCCAGGAATCAGGAGATGTATGGGAAGCCCATAGACCATTAAAGGTTTCTAATAAAAATTCCTTGGTATCCACTGGAAGATGTGATATCATTTCATACCGGATGCCATCCTCACCTGGGGCAGTTAAAGAAGAGCTAGAGATAGCATTTTGCATCTCCTCCATACTAAATGGCAGGTTAAAAGCTTCAGTATTTGAAGAAGTAGGAGGAACAACAGATGTTGATGCTCTAATTTGTTGAAATGCTGGGGAATAGTTGTCAGCACTTGATACATGGGCAAAGTGCTTAGCAAGAACCTCTGCTACATCTTTGGGGTATGATATATATCTATTATTTTCCCTTAATATTGGGAGAGGCTTGGGGACGAATTTACCTTGAACTTTTCTAATCTTGTCCCATATTTCCTTTGAAGGAGTTTTGGTATTAATATTAGATATATATTTCTTCCAAGATGCTCTCTTTGCTGTTTTAAAAGTTCTTTTTTGTTTGCCACAGGCTCTGAGGTACGCTATTCTATCTGCTACATAGATTGTTCTCAAGTATCTTCTGAAGCAAGTTCGGGTCACTTTTCTTGCGTTGTACACATTCTTTACTCCACCAAGGAACGACAGAGCGATGAGGTAAACAGCATGTTTTAGGTATAAACTTGCTAGCATTATCATCAATAATATTTTCAAGATGTTGATAGGCATGCACTGGAGATGTAAATTCATCATACTCTTTATCAGTGTGTGAACAGTTTTCATAAGCTGCCCAGTCTGCTTCGTCTATCTTCCATTTTGGTGGACACTGAGAAGGAAGATTATGGACATAATTTAACATTATTGGCCAATGGTCACTGCCATGTAGGTGTTTGTTTACTGACCAAAGGTAGTCCAATCAAATGGATGAGGAACAGATTGACAAATCAATGGCTGATGTAGAGTTGTGGAATACATCATACCTAGTTGGAGAACCATCATTCATTAGTATTACATCATTGTTGTCGATTAATTCTTCAACAAGATTACCCCACCTATCGCACACATTTCCACCCCATAAAGTATGCTTTGCATTAAAATCACCCATTAAAATAAAAGGGGCAGGAAGCTGATTGATCAGGTCTTGGAGGTCAGAAAATCTAAGCCTTCTTGGATTACCAGCATGATCTAAGAGGAAAAGATCTAAGGATGGTTCAATATATAGCGAGCATAAAGTAATTTTTTTCCCGATATGAGTTCTAACTGGACATGCCTGTAGTAGTGTGTTGAGTAGGATTGTTTCAAATTTTACAGATTTGTGAATAATAAAACCTGTACCACCTTGAGCTCTTGCAGCTTGCAAAGGAGGGGATCTACAAAAATGATAATTGAGTCCAGGATTAAATGGTTTGTCACTGATCTTGGTTTCCTGTAGACAAATTACCTTCGTGTCTGAGTCCCTGGTTAAAGTTTTTATTTGCTCAATGCTAGTACTTAGACCTCTGCAATTCCACTGGATGATAGACATTATCTTTTGTTATTATTTTTCTTTGTCTCATTTGTCTTTTGGGACTTTTCAGATGAAGCCATGTAAGGCCTGGAGATGGAAGGCTTTACTAGGCCACCACTCTTCTTTTCTTTCTTTCTAGGATTTTTATACAAGTCAACCTTAGGATCATGAGCAGTAGGGCACTTACCTGACTTAGATGAAGGTGAGGATGATGGGGACCTTTTCCCCTTTGGAAGATCTTGTTTTCCAATCTCCATCAAATCAGGTAAAGATTCTGCCTGAGACAATACATTTAAGGAGGTGGAAGCCACATTGGCTTCCTTGGAGGATTGTGCTAGAACTTCAACAGTTCGAGCACTTAACCCAGAAGGCTGGGCTACTACCTCTAGGGGAGATGCTCCTATCGGTGACATTACTTTTGGTGTGTTGGAAACCATATTGACCTCTTTGGAGGTTTGTGCTCTGGCTTTTATAGACCCAGATGGCTGGGCTACTACCACTAAGGGAGATGCACCTGACGGGCCAGGTGCTACCACTGGTCCCCCTGTGGTAGTAAGGGGTAGAAGATTATAATCTTTTCGTGGTATCTTAACCACGCGAGCAAAATTAAGTTGCCGATTGAGTAAATGCTTTGCATGACCTACACTTATATGTTCAGCATTTGCTTTCAAGATTGCAGCTTCTTCTTTCTTGTATTCTCTATATCTTTTATCATTTGATTTATGATGATCTTTACAGTTTGCACAGGTTGTATCTCTGTTGCATTGGCCATGTTCTAAAAAAGAACAGTTAATACAGATCTTCGTATTATTGCAGTACCGGGAAGGGTGACCGTACTTGAAACAATTAAAGCATTGTAAAGGCCTAGGTTTATATTCTCGAACATGTATTCTTTCATTCTCAATAATTATATGATCTGGTATAACAGGGGTTTCAAATGTTAAAACTACCATGCTTGTTTGAGGGATCTTACTCACTTTCCAAACATTAGCAGGGCACATGTCCAGAATTTCTGGTTCTGAAAATTCATATAGATCTTTATCAAAAACTACTCCTTTACCATAGCTGAAGCTCATATGTGGTCTAATATCCTTAATAGGATCAATTTCTGCAATCTTCATGCCACAAAGCATGTGAGCTTGAGTAATCTGATTTTGCATTAATCAAAACAGATTGCTTACCGTATCTGCTAAAATCCTTACTTTTAATTAAACCAACTTTTTTTGTATAAATTTACTAATCTTATAATAGTTATAATTATCTATCTTCCCAGATGCAATTATCCATGTTGGGGGCTTGGGGGTTCTTACTTCTGGAAGTCTAGGCTCTATTTCTTTTTCCATCCATTCTTCTGGTTTATATACCTCTAGGTGTCTTGGTGCTTTATCACATAGAGCCCCAGAAATCAAACAATTGTCAATTTTTATGCTCTCTAAATTTTTATTTGCTTCTAAAGCAATCTCAAAACTTGAAAATGATACCCAAGCTTCCCAAAAGCCTTTACTACCATTAAGCTCCGTTAAAATTTCTTTGATTGCCCCAAATCTACAGAAGGCTTCATGAATTATGTCATAGCTACAACCAATTGGTATGTTTTTTAAGTGGAGAATTTTCAGATTTTTTGTTGGATCTGGTAATGAGCCAGAACCAGAGAGTAAAGTATTACTGTTATTACAAGAATCATTTTCCACCAGTGCCGATAGATTGTCTTTAACTACACTGGTCAGAGAAGTACTGTTGGAGGAATCCTTTTTATTGCCGAGGTTGTCAACAGAGCTTTCCTTACTTAAACAAGCAGAAGTCGTCAACGGTGTCTGGGGTTCGCCATTTGACCCAGGGGTACGGGGAACATTAAGTTTACTCAATTATTTTTTGGGGGAGGAAGGGGTTATAATAACAATGAAGAAAAACAATGGAAAAAAATAAAGTTTAAGGGAGAGAAAATATCAAGACTGTCTGAAATTCCAAAGAAGACACCGTTAGCCTTTCCTGGAATTAATTTCTCCACCAATGACACCTGCGAAAGCTGCTTACCAAATGTCCACTCCCTACCCTACCGCAAAGGGATGGTACCAATATGATTAGAGTGGCTCAATTGTATGCCAAACCCGCTTGATGGGACTGAGAGCATTTCAAGAATACAATCATCCCCACTCTAATCATAGTGGCAGGCAAACTGGACAGAATGCCGAGAGTCCTATCTCTATGAAATCGCCAACCCCTGGAATCCAAAGGCCAAATTTTCCTACGAGATAGTTCCGCGTGCCAGTATGGGAATACTGACACTCCTAGGTGTCCAAACATTTTCGGGCAGTTGGCAAGACCACCACAGCTCCCACAATTGATTTTGAAATAAAAACCGATCCTGGATACAATGTCCCCTCTAAAAAACCTGGACAATGAAATGGGTAAGAGAGTTTTGACAGCAAGGTTGGAGACAGCTGATAATTATGAAGGAGGAATAAGCAATAAGAAGTAATAGAAAAAGAATGAGAGAAATTTAGAGTCAAACTGAGGAAAAGAAATTCCCCAGTTCGAGAGCCCTCTTGCCCGTCACAAGCCTTCAGCACGGGAATGATATGCCATGCTGAAGCCCGATGACTTCATCAAGGCATTCTCTCGTTATGAAGGTTTTCTTTTATTATTATTTTTGGAAGAGAAGTAAAGTCACATGTTGAGATAACTTTGTGTTAACAATAACAATTTGTTTAATTCCAGAGAGGAAATATAGAACGTTTGTAAGTTCGGAGTTAAGACGTAAGTTATGAAGTTCTTTATGATGTCCCTTTTGAGTGTGTACTTAATAAAATTATGGAGAAAAAATATGTAAGTTAGGTACATTAGTAATTTGGGAAATTAGTGTCACAACGTCATGTTCCGTGTTGTCGATCAATAGCACGCTTAGGTCGTTATGAAATGTTTTAAAAGGAAGAGTTAAGCTATTGTTAGTCAGTTTTCGTCTGAGATTATCCTAATTCATTAAGACGAGTTGTTAACGTAAAAACAGAAGTGAGTTCAGTTGTTAACAGTTGTTAAGTAATTAGTAATGTCACGTAGGAGATTTAAAAATTTTGCGTTTGGTTTCTTTTAGTCACAGTGTGTCATAAGTGATTTGTTTGTCAGTGTTCGGTCTGATGACACAGAGCATTGTTAACAAATTATTTTGGACAAGTAATGTCAAATAATTTAACAGGGAGTGCGAATGCATTTTGAGTTTGGAGAGTAGGCCTACCCTATTAAGAGTCAGCTGACATGAGTGAAGATGAATGAAATGAATGAGATGACGTGTGAATTCCCTGAGTAAGCATTATGATGTAACAGCCACTGTTAAGAGCACACCTTGAGTGAGTTTTTTCTTTTTTATTTTTATTTATTTATTTATTTTTTTTTTTTTTTTTTTTTTTTTTTTTTTTTTGTTAAGAAGAAATCTAAGATCTTGACAAGCAACGTAATGTCTTTTTGCTTAAAGGTCAGAATTAGATCTTCGTTTTCTAACTCTGTAGAGGGTTGTGTGTTCTGGAAAAATCGTGACAAGTAAACGAAAATTGATTGCTTTTAGGTAATAATTGACGACATGATATAGAGAAGAGAATTTGAGTTCTTGCGTGATTGTCAGTTCTAGTTAACTCGCGAGAACAAATAGGTAATGTGAAAATTTGGGAAATAGCGAACTAGTTGCCGTAGATTTTCATTTGTTTGCGGCAAAGAATAAAGTTAATAAGCGGAATGATTGTAACACCAGATATTACCTGGTGTTGCAAGACTTGATAAGCTAACCCGTGTTTTGAAGAATGGCTTAGTCAAGCAATAAACTCTGATTCGTGTAACGAGTTCTTAGGTTAATTCCTTGTTTTGAGTATCAAGGGAATCATATCAAGGTGACGATGAGTAGCCATATCGTTGCCTTCGTTAGTTAGATAATGTCTGGTAAGAAGAAGTTATGTTTTTTGTCAGATTGTGTTAAAGAGGAAAGAATATGTTTTTGGTGTCAAAGTACAACGCAAAAAGTGGATTTGATTGTAATTAAGCGATTTGGTGAATCCACGAGATAAAGCCTAGTATTTTAGTGGCGTTGTGTACGTTTAGAGACCCTATAAGAGTCTAGTTAATTGCTCTTCAGAATTATGTAAATCTCAGTGACTTGTCTCAAAGGCCAAAAGAGACTGATTTGTTTTCTTTTTCTGATGTTTTTAGCTTTAAGTTCGTTACCCGCTGAAAGGTGCGAGGGGGAAAGAGTTTGACCCATCTCAGTCTCTTGTGTGAGTGAATGTTTGTGTTCGCGTACATGTGCGCAGAGAGAGAGAGAGAGAGAGAGAGAGAGAGAG
Source organism: Palaemon carinicauda (assembly GCF_036898095.1). Lineage (NCBI taxonomy): Eukaryota > Metazoa > Arthropoda > Malacostraca > Decapoda > Palaemonidae > Palaemon > Palaemon carinicauda. The sequence continues at coordinate 94,605,285 of NC_090735.1, read as the reverse complement.
AGAGAGAGAGAGAGAGAGAGAGAGAGAGGGGGGGGGTGACGGATCAGCTTGTGAGTGTCAAAACCTGGTCAAAACGTTACCCAAACCCCTTTTCTGCTGAGTGAGAGAGGGAGAGAGGGGTGCGAGATTGCGCACGCACAGGAGTGGCGTAAGTATGTTCACATAATGAAAAAAAAAATGTGGGGATGGCTGAGTGAGAGATGTTTCCTTGTGAGAAGAAATGAGAGGGAACTGTTTTCTTTTTTGCTAATGATTGTCCCTTAAGGGTAGGGAAGTGAGAAAGTTTTTTCATTGAAGTTTTTTCTTTTTCTTTGGAAATTGATTAAAGATATTTTTTTTATTGACCTCAGTGAAGTTTAGCGTATTTTGGGAACAGTTTTGACTTTGAAGATGTTCTGTGGCGTTTAGTTTTAACGTAAATTTACGTTTTCCGCCTTGTGTTTTTTGTTGTTGTTTGAGGTTTGACGTAGATCTGATGGGAATGATTTTCCCTATTCATGATTGCGTTAGGAAATTTCGGTTTTGAATTAGTTCTCTGCGATGAGTGGTTGCACTCCCCTAGAGAGATTGGTTCGCCAGACGTTTGATTGGGCTCCACAAGGCACTAGGAGAAGTGGAAGACCCAGGCCTACATGGCTTAGGGCTGTGAAGTGCGAAGTAGGTAGTGATAACACAAGAGCCTTTGTTTGTGAGATGTGGGTCAGCTTGGATGAAAAGTATTCCTAGAAAGATTGTTGTTTGTTTGGCAGAGTTTGTGTTCGGCTTAGTTTAAGTCCGAGCAAAAGAGATGAGACAACACAAGATGGGAAGGTCGTTGTTGTGAAAGCAATGTGTGTAGGTTGTGTCTCTGTTATGAAAATTTCTGCCAGAAAGCTTGTTTTCTGTGGTGATGCGAGGAATGTGTCAGCAATTTACCCTGTTCTGGATGCCAATGATGGATCAGCTGAGTTTCAGCACATTCCTCGAACTCCCTTTTCTGCTGAGAGAGAGAGAGAGAGAGAGAGAGAGAGAGAGAGAGAGAGAGAGAGAGAGAGAGAGAGAGAGAGAGAGAGGAGCTACCGCCCTTTAAGAGGCAGTGAGCCTAGGCTCGGCTCCAAGTGGTCCTGTTTCTTGGTCCGCAAGGTTATGCTCTTGGTGCTGAGCGACTGCACTGCAATCACGCTCAAGGTGCCGAGCAATTGCAAGTCCATATTTGTCAACCCTTGCGACTATGCTCAAGGTGCTGAGCAGTCGCACCTGCAGCTAAGCTCAATGAGCTGGGCGGCTGCAGATTCTGACATGATGATACTGCTGCTGGGCTAGCACAGTGTCACATATAATTCATAATCTGTTATTACTGATCAAGGGTTTGACCCAATACCTGTGTTATTAATCTATCCCCACACCATAGACGGGCTGCGTAAGCAAGAGCCCATGTCTAGCCAAAAGGGCTAGGCAATCTATTGAATGAATGAATGGCTTGGCGTCAGTTAGCCAGGATTTAGCGATAGGCTTAGGTTAACTAATTAGCCATGGGAAGTGTCCAACTTTTTGCGGCAGTGTTTGCTAACTGCTCGTGTGTGTGTGAACAGTGAAGTGCGAGTACGTAAAGGCGTAATCTTTGATGAAAGATTTAGGTTGTCTTTCACGTCTGACACATGTTTTGTTGATTAGTTATGATCCCGTGAAAGTTGCGAGTCCACTAGTTACGATTCTGGGTCAGATTAACAAGTTAGAGAATCAATTGAAACTGGTTAGAGATGAAGTTGCTGTGGTTAAATTGAGAGCAATTCTTGATAACTTAAAGAGAGCCCTTAGTAACTTATTGGATACCTTCGAAGACTTCATGGTTTCAAAAGGGGATAGAAAGAAACGTGCAGTTAACTGGATTAGCGAATTGATTGGAGGTTGGACTGGGCTAATTACCCGGTCGGAACTCGATCAGTTAGAGACCGCGTAGACAAAGGAAGAAAAAAATATGCACGTCATGATAAATAAAGTAATATCTCATCCCCATATCGTAGATGAGAAACTGAAGAGAGTTTCTAAGGCAGTAGCTAAAGGACAGGAGGCGCTAAACGTATTAGAGAAGAGGATTAATAATTTCGGGGAGAAATTAGAACAAGTCCAAAGAGATGTGATTTATGTAGAAAGCGCTACACACTTAGCTTTTGTAGCTAGTGAGCTAACTCTACACTTAGGAAACAGCAAGCCAGATTCAACAAGTGGCAACCAAGGGGAAATCACATACGACATCTTTCCCCCCCCCCCCCCCGGGAATTTTTGAGGATAATTAAGAAAATTCATGAGGCAGTGCCAATGTTTATTCCTCCTGTAGAGAATAATTTAGCGGAGTTCTATCGAATGTCATCCGTGACTGTTACTAAGTTAAAGGGCAAGTTTTATTTCTTCCGTAGAAATACCTGTTAAAAATGAGGATTCAGATTTTCGTTTGTATGAAGTAAAGTCAATGTGGACACAGACCGAAACAGAGGAATTTGCAACCCGGGTATCGGTTGATCTCTGCCATATTTTGCTGTGAACCATAGGGACACTTGGGCTGTGACCTTGCCTAATTTAGACAGGTGTAGGATAGGGAAAGCACATGTGTTGTGTGAACCTGTGTATGCACTTTTCACGCCTGCCGCGCGTGTTTCTTTGATTGATGTGTACCTTGAAGAGCCTAGCTTTGTGCATAGTTGTAGGTTCGAGGTAAAGGCTGATTTTGAAAGGGAAATAGTTAATTTAGGACATCGTTGGATTCAGGGAATGAGGTTGAAGTGTTGACCCCAGGAGTCACGGTCTTGACACATCAAGATGGGTGTTTTGTTCAAGGGGACGGGTACCATCTACCCGGCCAAAGAAAGAAGAAGAGTGAACGAGTGACAGTTAGGGATACTTCTGTGTTGAATGCTTATGTCATTTTGCCAGGTGTGAATGTGTCTCACGTGTTAGTTCACCTTAATCTGACTCGACTCGGAACCATGTCCTTAGATCACATCCCTTTCTATGACCAGTTTGTAAATTTAAAAACATCACATAGGACTTTGAGCGTAGTCTTTTATTTAGCTAGTATGTGTGTTTTTCTTGCCATACTGATTGGACTGGGCATATGTTGTGGGCCGATAGTATGTGGTCCTGCCTGTCTCCGATGGCGGAGGGCAGAGGAGGTCAGAACAGTCATGCTGACAGATCCTCTGCCGGTAAGGGAAACTTTGGTCTTAGAAACACAAGTTCCAAGGAGGACCTCCCGCCAGGTGTCTCACGCCGGCGAAGGTCGAGGGAACATTCCTACACAGGGTGGGGCTCCGGTGTGTCCGAATGAGCCCTCAGGTGTACCGATGAACATACCGTCTCAGGCACGGTGTGAAAATGTAACGACCCTGTTGGTGTGGTGTCGCCTGTAGGTTTAGTGCACACAGATGTTTTTTGTTTTTATGTACTAGTACTTTGGTTTGTAAACACTTTGCTAGTGTGGTATAGCTATGTGAGAATATCATAATTGATAACATTTTTGATGATTTTTTCTCTTTTATATGTGATAGCCATTTTGATTTTTGTATTGTATGTATCTCTTTAGCTTATGATGTCTCTGTGGATCTATATATTTTTCTTTTCCATGGGGAATGGGTTGGTTTTATATACTGTGATTGTTTGTCAACTATTATTATACCATATCTTTAATTACAGAATCCGGAGTGGAGAGTGAGACCAAGATATGTAACGCCTCCCCAGTGATCTGAGATTAGCAAAAGCAAAGTTGTCGCTTAGGCGAGCCTGAGGATTAAAATCCTAAGTTGAGTACTTTTTTTTTTTTTTTTTTTTTTTGAATGATTTGTTTTATTCAAGGAAGTCGTCAGATTTCAGTTGCTAATGTGTAACCTTTGGATATTTTGGTTCTTAGTTTTTGCTTGCCTATAGTTGTCAAAATATGTATTGCTCTCAAATTACTTACCATATTTTTTTTTTTTTTACATTATGCCTATGTAAACTTTTTTTCAGTAATTTGTTTGTTCATATTTACTCATACTTACCCATATGTATTGGTTTTCAGAATTATTTACTGCATTTTTGTTCTTTTTGAGTATATGATCTTTTTGAGTTTTGATTTTAGTTTTCAGTTAATCACATTATATATCTTGTGTATTCATATGGTTATAGTTCCTATTTTTCTCATGATTAAAAGCACAACTTCTGTAATGAGATATGTGAACTTGCTTTGTTCAGAATTTGTAGTTTGTTGCTATTTGAGTGTTTTTGGGGGGAGAAGTTGAGGTTTTATGCACCCAAAGCGAACTGCGGCAGAATAGTAAAGTTGGGGTTTGAGTTTAAAGTAAACTTGAATTGATTGTTTTTTTGAGCCTACCACAGTTCCAGGAGAAACTGTAACTTGGTGGGGGGGGGATTTGTCACGTGGTCATGCTTGAAACCCCTGTTTGGGGTCATGTAAACGGCCTCTGCCTGCTGGCTTCACTTGGGAATGCATGCTACCTCAGCTTCCACCGGCGACAGGATTCTGTTGTCTCCTGAATCTGTTGACAAAGGACTTTTTATTGTCACCTCATTGTCTTACAGATTGTGTGGGAAAGCTGCAGCAAGGAGACGAAGGACACCCGATGAACATCCGGGTGGTAACAGAACAGACTACTACCTCGACACCCCTAGGAAAGGTGGCACCTGCCCATGGACGCAAACAACCACGTCTTGCGGAGTGCCACACCTAGAAGTCAGTCGGGAGAGAGTATTGTCATGGTAAAGGGCTCCTGTCGCTCTGTTGTTCAAGGACTCAAAGATAAGAACTTTGTATAAACTTATGATAAGTAAGATGTTCAAGTGTGAAATCTTTTAAATAGACTTCGTCTCCTAGCTGTATGCTCACCCAAGAAAATTATGATGTAATGTTTTTAGTGTAAGATCACTTATCACTTTGATATTAAAGACGCTTTCCAGAATTTTCATTAACTTAGAAATTTATGTAGTGCTCAAGAAAGAACTTGTGAAATTTTCATTTAAATGCAAGAAAGTTTGAAATGCAGATTAGTCTCTGTCTTATCCCGTTTCTTGAACTATATTTTTTATTTAATTTGTGTCTTGACAGTTGCATCAACCAAAGGAACTAATAAGTTTGAGCATGACTCGAACCCCAGCCTGGCGATCAGGGGCGTTACCACATCGGCCACCACAACCCTTTGTCATAGATGTGATGGCAAGTATCCAGAAGGTTCAAACTGGGAAAATGTCCACATTCAATGACCTTCGCTCTGGATTTCTTTCCCTTCCTTCCATGTGCCATGAATTTGGCCGATGTGACTATGTGTTTGACATGTACTTCAAAGCTCTTTCAGTGATAGACAGTGAAAGAAAGAGGTGTAATGAAAAATTTCCTATCGGGTACAGTTCCATTGATAGATCATCTCTATTTCCAAAGAACATGGGATTCCTCTGACCTTTAAACACAAACAAGCTCCTTGTTGAGCAGCTGATCTACTGCCATTTTCAAGTATATGGTAATACTAGATAGTATTCAACAGTTCTCATCCACGTTTCAACAGCATATGAAGAGTGGCATTACATAAAGGTACACCTATGCACAAAACACATGATGTCCCACCTGCAGTCCACAGAGGCTGACCTTAACATACCAATACATGTATTGTACTGGACTCACTTAAGGCAGTGAACAATTTATGCGCAGTAACCTCCAATGATACTGATGTAACTGTTGCCCTGCTCTACCACATGCCTGTATTTATCCCAAATGTCAATGAGGAACTCTGGGTGCAAGCTGGAGTGGAGGATACGACACGATAGCTGCCTCTTCACACCTTGTTCCAGTGCCTGAGGGTTCACTCTGTGATGTGTTGGCAGCTGTGCACAGTATGGCTGGATGTTAAATCACCAGTAAAGGGGGCACCAAGATGACTGCTTTGAAAGCCCAACCACAGACACTCTTGAAACACTTTGGAAAGTCCCCGAAACTCTCAGAACAAAGGGTAAAGAGTTCCGAGGTATACCTAGCCAAAGTCCTGAGACCACAGAGAAATGCAATCTGAGGTTTTCCATCCCACAAAAGTAAGTTCCTCCAGAACCTTCCTCCTACCAGCCAAGGAATATCTCCACATATAAAGCACAGCTTGTACAATGCGTACACCATTATGCATCATTTGGATATTTACTTGGAGAAAGAAAATGTTGTGGTATTGAAGCCAGATGACTATGGTTATAAATACAAACATGAAGATCTGATACCATCAACATCTTGGAAATGTTAGAACCCAAGTGGTCAGTCTCTTATACTTGCATGAAATGCACCAGGCTAACGTGTCCATGTAAAATGGCTAGTATCAAATGTGGACACTTCTGTCAGTGCAGAGAAAATCTGAAACGGTTGGTAATAATTCGGCTGCTTAATTGTAGAGTATATTGTATGCATAACTATATGTGGGCACAGGTATTAGTCAATATCACTAAGTTTACATATTTCATGTCAGACAAATTGTTTCAATGTAGCAAATTAAATGTACCAAATTGTTTGAATGCACTAAATTTCCACCTTGTGTATATGTCTACTGCCTCAAGTATTAACATTTGACAAATTATCTCTCTTTCTGGTTCCATTGCCAATGCAAATACATGTCACAACTTTCCCGACTTCTCTCAAGTCTGATAATTATTGTTTGAACATGACTATTTCACATTCAGTTAAGAATTTTATGAGAAAGTAAACTCCCAAACATGCCACAAATAATTTCATTGGCTTCTATGTCATTGAAAACCCCCATGTAAATACAAAAATTTCCATGCCAGGGGCATTATTAGCAGTTATGGATACTTCAATCAGACAGCTTAACGCGCTGTTTTTGGGTAGGGGTAACCTTTGTTTACTATTTTCTCTGCTGAACCATCAAATTAACCACAAGTTCAAATATGAAGACATTACTAGAAAGAAGACTAAATAGGGAAGTTTTTGCCCCAGTTTGATCGGTCTCAACAAATTATTAAGCGAATAGGAAGCCACAGACGATAACCCAAGTATCAGTCTGAAAGGCAAATTTCGACAAAATTCGGTAAACCTTTACTCTATGTCTATTCAAATGATGGTTTACGTTGATAAATGCAACTGAAATTTTGATTCCTGTCCATGGCCTTTCAAATGCATGCAGAATTTCTCTTTGTAGTAGTTTCTGGTTGATTTATTTTACCAAACATAAACATAGCAAATTTCACAAATTTTCTGGGCAAAAATGAAGCATCGGCCAGTGGAGAAAAACTGTACCATTTCCTGAAATGCTACCCAAGTTTCTTTTATAGTGTTTCATCGTGTAGAACAAGAATATACAAAGTTTTGCTGTAAAAGAGTCATGTAGCCTTATTATTTTTTATTTTTCAAATTTTTATATGTCCTGTTATTCTAGAAGTTTGGAGGAAATTCCCCGTTTATATTTTTCCTGTCTGGTTATAACTCGGATTTAATTTAGCCAACATAGTTTTATTTTCTAGAATTTAAATCTCATTTCTATAAATACTGAAGGAATTAAAAAGAAAATTGACCGATAAGGAATAGAAAAAAAGTTATTACAACAGATAAACTCTAGATATCGCATAAGCGTGTATACAGATATGCAATTATGAAAAAAAAATTTTAATGATAAGAGGACAGAAACCAATAAGATATTACAATGTAAGAAATAATATGAAATCTATATACACACACACACACATATATATATATATATATATATAACTATATATGTGTATATATTTGCATATATAAATATATATACATATAAAATATATATATATATATATATATATGTGTGTGTGTGCGTGTGTGCGTGTGTGTGTGTAGATATATATATATATATATACATATATATATAGATATAGATATAGATATAGATATAGATATAGATATATATATATATATATATATGTGTGTGTGTGTGTGTGTGTATATATATATATATATATATAATATATATATGTATATATATACATACATACATATATATATATATATATATATATTATATATACAACGATCCATACGTTATGTTTATGAATGTAGAGGTAGGCTCTGTTACCCTGGCTTATCGACATCAGGGGTAATTACATATCAGATATCTGATATCGATTTAGTTTATGTAAATATGGTATTGGTGGTAGGTCAGGAGTCCCTTGAATAAACACTGA
>NC_090735.1:94549613-94594613 GCF_036898095.1 Palaemon carinicauda | reverse complement strand
ATTTCATTAGTAGTGAAGACTGAGCAGCCTGTCCCTGATATATCATACTCGTGTAAAATTTATATGAAATAACAAGCACACTGGAATGGAATTTTGCATGATCTTTTGTGCCTGAATTGGTCACAATTATATAGTAGTGTAGATCCTGTTGTCCCTTTGAATGAGAATATAGTCAACATAATTGATAGGCGTATTCCTTCTCGTGTGCTAAGGTACTGAGTGAAGGACAAACCGTGGTTCAATGATGATTGTAGACGTGCTTATTTGGAGAAGCAGGAGGCCTATCATCTTTGGAAGGGTAACAGATCAGATTTGACCAGGAATAACTATACTCACCTTAGAGCTTTTGCTCAGAGGCTTTATGCCTCACCTGAAAAGGAGTACAATTCAACCATAAAAGAAACCCTTTCTGGAATAACTCAGGAACATAAATGGTGGTCTACCCATAAATCTGCACTCTTTGGTGTAGATGCAACAGTTCCTCCTTTACTTAAACCAGATGGCTCTGTCACTCACTGTCCAAAGGAAAGATCAACCCTTTTGACTGATGTTTTTGACAGTAAACAGAGTAAGGAAAAATTTAAACTTCCTCATTCATGTTTTCCTGAGGCTAAACTAACTAGTTTAGCTTTTCGATCTCGTGAAATTAAAGCTCTGTTGATGGACCTTGATGCTTATGGAGGTGTAGACCCAAATTGTATTTTTCCATTATTTCTTTATAAAGACAGAAGATTTCTTAGCTCCAAAGTTGTCTGTTATTTTTCGCAAGTTAGCAAGAAGAGGAGCTTTTAGCACTTGCTGGAATAATGGTAATGTTACTCCTCTATGTAAATGTGTTTTTAGTAGCTGAAATCCCACTGATTACTGCCCAATTTCGTAAAGGCCTTGGAGCATGTGATGCCCTTCTTACAATATCCATTGCTGTACAGAAATCCGTTGATTGTGGTCAGGAAGTTCGTAGGATTGGCCTTGATTTCAGTGTTGCCTTTGACCGTGTTAATCATGAGGCCCTTGTTTTCAAACTCAAACAGTTGGGAGTGGGTGGGTCGGGTCATTTCTTAAGTAATAGATCTAAAAGAATTGTTATTGATTGGCACCATAGTGAGTATAGGAATGTGATATCCGGTCTTCCACAGGGTAGTGTTCTTGGCCCATTACTTTTCATACATATGACATGTGGTTTGGCCTAGAAAACAAGCTTGTTGCATTTGCAGATGATGCTACTCTCTTTGCATCAATTCCATCCCCTGAATGTAGATCTGGCGTTGGTGAATCCCTTAAGAGAGATTTAGCTAAAATTAGTGCATGGTGCAAATTGTGGGGTATGAAGTTGAATCCTAACAAAACTCAAAGTATGATTGTAAGTAGGTCAAGGGCGGTGGCTGCTCAACATCTGGATCTCAGTATTGAAAAAGTTTCTTTAAATTTGTATGACTTAAAATTTTAGGTGTGATTCTCGACAGCAAATATACTTTTGAGAAACACATTAGGTCTGTGTCTTCTTCAATTGCACAAAATATTGGCTTAATGAGAAAGTCTTTTAAGATTTTCGGTGATCAATCTATTCTGAAGAAGTAAATTAATTCTTTCATTCTACATTGTTTTGAGTATTTTTCTCTTGTTTGGTGTTCAGCTGCTGATTCTCATCTTCATTTGTTGGACAGAAACTTATGGTCTATTAAATTTCTTATTCCTGATCTAGATATTAATCTTTGGCACCGTCGTTCAATCAGTTCATTATGCATGTTGCATAAGATTTTTCATAACTCTGACTATCCTTTACATTCAGATCTCCCTGGACAATTCTATCCTATTCATAATACTAGGCAGGCAGATAATTCTAATAGCCAGGCCTTCTCCATCATGAGGCTCAATACTGCACAGTATTTTAGAAGTTTCATTCCAGCTGTTACCAAGTTGTGGAATGATCTTCCTAATCGAGTAGTTGAATCAGTAGAACTTCAGAAGTTCAAAGTTGGAGCAAATATTTTTATGTTGACCAGGCTGACATGAGTTTTTTTATAGTTTACATATGACATATCTGTTTTTGACGTTAATAGTTTATATAGGACATATCTGATTTGACGTTGTTACTGTTTTAGAATACTTTATTGTTAACTGGTTCTCATCATTTGTTTATTTCCTTATTTTTTCCTCACTGGGCTATTTTTCCCTATTGGAGCCCTTGGGCTTATAGCATCTTGCTTTTCCAATTAGGGTTGTAGCTTAGCTAGTTATAATAATAATAATAATAATAATAATAATAATAATAATAATAATAATAATAATAATAATAATGATATACAGGTATATATATTTATATATATATATATATATATATATATATATACATATATATATATATATATATATAATATATATATATGTATATACATATATATATATATAATATATATATATATATATATGTATATACATGTGTGTGTGTGTGTGTGTGTGTGTGTTGTAAGGTATAACATATATATTTATATTTATATATATACACACATATATAAATATATATATATATATATATATATATATATACATATATATATACATTTATATATATTCATATTTATATCTATGTATATGTATATAAATTCTTACGATGCTGGTTTAACATGAGAATAGATTATTTTATTTATGTATTTCATTTGTGTATTTAAGAGATGTATAGCCAGCTTGTAAGGTGAGTTCCACTCATGTAGGATAAAGTATAGGTATGTAAATTACATAAGATTGTCGTTATTCATTTAGTTCTATTTTCATTCAGTTCCATACCTGTAAATTTACGTTATTTTAAAGAATAAAATTTTCATATCACTTAGTTAATTACAAAGTTTTATGTAAACTTGTTAAAAGGTATGCTGTATGACACACACGCTAGGAATTGTGTTATGTTTCCAGGTGGTTGGAAGTTGCAGGAAGGTTCTCGACTAGAACTTACTCTTTTTTTTTAATATTGTGAGAGGAGGTGGGCAGAATAAGCTGTGAGTGTTGCCTCATCGACAACGATAGTACCCTGCTTCAAATGCCAAGTTGGCAACCTGAGGTCGTGAGAACCAGCCCAGACCACGTGCACACGCATCATATGCATTACTGGAATGAACTGGAAGGATCTACACTGAATTAAGATGATATATATATATATAATGTATATATATATATATATATATATATATATATATATATATATATATATATATATATATATATATATATATATATATATAGGATCTAGTAACGCATAGGACGAGAGATCCAGCCTGACATTCCATAAGATCTGTGTTACCACCAGTCCTCTCAAATGCGAATAGCGATTTCCTTGCAATGTATACCATGTATAGTGTTGTTCAAACGTTGGTAACATTGTGTGTTTAAATTTGAAGTGTAATATGTTAATGTAAGTAAATTTATATTGTAATATGAATTCATTGGATTTTGTGACTGGCCCTGTGTGATTTGGTTAAAAAGTGAAGTGTATTTATTTTGCATACCCATTCGGTAACCTTGTATGGCCCCTAAGGACGTAGGAGTAACAGTTACGTATATGTAAGTAATCATTGTTATTTACTATAGTGTTAAGGTGTCAAATTTTGTCATTAATTGACGAAATTGAATATTTTCATAAATTAATTTCTAGTGAAACAAGTGACTGTATATTTTTGAAGTATCATTTTGTCTTAGTCTAAGGTTTAGTTCAGATTTAATATTTCGAGTGATTTATTTTTAGTACTAATTTTAAAATTATTATTTTTTTATATGGAATATATTTACTTTTGTAAAGGGTGTATTATTTCGATCACCAATAATTATTTCAGTGCTTTGCTGACTAAGAACCGATTTAAGAGATTGATTTAAGAATAGTGCCCGGTAAAAGTATAGTAATCACCCAGTTTTTGTTTTGAGTGTAACGTAACGAGACCTTCAGATATTCAGTGTTCATATATATTATCATCTGGGAGTTGCACATTATTCTCAGAGCTCGGAGGTATTCTCTTGTGTATCAGATTATGTAATATAAAGCAGGTGAGTTTTGTTGCTTACAAATTTACGTAATTTGCTAGTCGTAATAATATCTAAATGTATATATATATATATATATATATATATATATATATATATATATATATATATATATATATATATATATATATATATATATATATATATATGTGTGTATGTACATATATATATATGTATATATATGTATATATACATAAATATATATATATATATATATATATGTATGTATGTATGTATATATAAATATAGAATAGTCCTAATAGAAAGACAGCTAGATTTCAATCAATCAAGAGAGCAAGCAGGCTTTAGAAGTGGGTATTTAACAACTCATCATACTCATATAAATAAGCAGTTAATGAAAAAATCAACAGTGTATGACAAGTCTCTATGTATGTCTTTTATAAAGTAAGAAAAAGCTTTTAATTCTGTCAAAACTTTATTATTATTATTATTATTATTATTATTATTATTATTATTATTATTATTATTATTATTATTAATTGCTGACCTACAACCCTAGTTGGAAAAGCACAATGCTATAAGCCCAGGGGCTCCAACAGGGAAAATAGTCCAGTGAGGAAAGGAAACAGGGAAGAATAAAATTTCTAATTAGAGTAACATTAAAATTAATATCTCCTTTATAAACTATAAACAATTTCACAAAACAAGCGGAAGAGAAATAAGATAGAATAGCGTTCCCGAGTGTACCCTCAAGCAAGAGAACTCTAACCCAAGGCAGTGGAAGACCATGGTACAGAGGCTATGGCACTACCCAAGACTAGAGAATAATGGTTTGATTTAGAAATGTCCTTTTCCTAGAAGAGCTGCTTACCACAGCTAAAGAGTCCCTTCTACCCCTACCAAGAGGAAAGTAGCCACTGAACAATTACAGTGCAGTAACCCCTTGGGTGAAAAGGAATTGTTTGGTAATCTTGGTGTTGTCAGGTGTATGAGTACAGAAGGGAATATGTAAAGAATATGCACGACTATTCGGTGTGTGTGTGTGTTTGTGTGTAGGCAAAAGGGAAAATGAACCGTAACTAGAGAGAAGGATCCAATGTAGTACTGTCTGGCCGGTCAAAAGACCCCATAACTCTCTCGCGGTAGTATATCAACTACTAGCAGTAATGAAAACACTTCAAGGACAAGGAATAGATGAATATTATGTTAGAACACTTGAAAATAATAAGGGAATTACAACAATCCTAATACTTCATAAAAATGGTAAGAAAATTATGATAGAAAAGAGATAGACAGGGGGACACTATCTTTCCTAAATTATTCACAGCGTACCTAAAAAAAGTTTTAAAGAGATTAAATTGGGAAAGTGTAGGAATTAACATTAAAGGAGAATACCTTAACAACTTCAGATTTTCAGATGACATAGTTCTTTTCACTGAATCAAAGAAGGAATTGCAAAATATAATAAAAGATTTTAATAGAGCAAGCAGAAATGTAGGACTGAAATTGATTATGTGTAAAACAAAGACAATGTTCAATGAAAATGCAAACAAAAAATAAGGGTTAAGGGCGAACCTCTAGAGATTGCTAACGAATATAGGTACTTGGGACAGATTGTACGTGTTTCCCCAGGACATGAGACCAAAATTATAACAACGATAAGCATGGGATGGAAACCTTGGTAAACAAAATGACATTATGAAAAGAAATATACAACTTTCTCTAAAAACAAAAGTATTTAATTAGATGGTCCTACCCGTATTACCTTTTGTATCAGAAACTCGGACCCTTACTAAAACACTGGAACATAGCTAGTTACAACTAAAAGAGCTATGGAAAGAATAATGATGGGGTTATATATACAATTTATATATATTTAAACTCTCTTTAAGCTGAGCTTGACATCGATGAAGTTTATTCAATATGTAAAAAGAATGAGAAAAGGGAATAATTTTCTTACCATTTAATCAGATTCATGCGTATTTGTTAACAGTGAATCCTAATAGGCAGAAATCCATTTTGCCTGATATTACACATGACTCATAAGATAGATTTGTGTTGACAGGATAATATGTACACTAAATAACTTACTTAGGCCGCACAGCAATTTTAGTAATCAAATTCAACAATAGCCTATTTTGCATGTTTATTGTTCTTAGGCTAGTTCCTTAGTAATGCTAATAATATTTTGTGATCATTTCAAATGTCAAGTTGCAACTAAAACCACCTCTCTAAAAAATATGCATTTGATCTCCTGCCCGAACGTTAACGAGTTACCATAATATTCACCGGTAAGTCTTCATTCAAGTGTTAAACCTCACAGGTGTAACAACTCCTTTCCCTGAATCTCCTTTGAAATTCTATCTGTTCCTTTCCAGTTTCACGCTTCACTTCGTTCACGTCTACACGCAAGAAAAAAAAAGTAAATGAACACCCATGAATAAGTGCTCACGCAATGTGCGCTGCAACTTTTTCACAAGAAGGTATTTTACTGGAAGCCCCCTTTTTCTTATTAATGGATTCCAGTGCTGTAGGGATGCCAAAGAATATCAATAACTGGCACTGCACACCTCCGCTTCTATTTACAACAGCAACAACATCGACAAAGTTATCGATTCCGTCGAGGGGAGATGAGGAGGGGTAGAGTTAAGAGGGAGGGTCCCCGACGGACTAATGGAAGAAGACACCACACCAGCTCTTAGGGACGAGGTGGCACTTGAATGCCCATCTCCTTAAGTAATGTAACTCCAACAAACACTCAATTAATCACGTGTTTCACCCGGCGCAGCTCTACATCGATTACTCCTGTCGCTTAGCAATAATATCAACAAACAATAACTGCAAATTGTGTAACGGTGTAAATGGCCATAACATCAAACCTTTCGTAAGAGTATCTCTCTCTCTCTCTCTCTCTCTCTCTCTCTCTCTCTCTCTCTCTCTCTCTCACGTCGTTTGTGAGGAGTTATAAATTTTTCGTGCGCGCTTCCTTGAAGATCTTCTTTGTCACACCAGACTTATCGGTTGTGACAGCGCCGAGTAAGGGTATGAACTCAAAGGCAGATTGGAAACGACTGAGTTATATTATTGTGGAACACTCTCCTTATATACAAAACCTCAAGGCAACAGGACATAGCATGTTCGAGAGACAGACAATGTTCAGAGCAAAACCGGAGACATGATCATTCAGGTTGATTTTAGTGAGAGGGAAGAGCACAGATACAAGCATAATATATACAAAAGGAATTATGTACAATTGTGTGACACACGGTTGGTACACGGTCATTAAACTAATATTCCGTGACCATACTGAACTATTCGTAAATGATTTAGAGATCATCATCAGATATTCGTGTAGTTTTCCATCTTATTCAAACATGGCCATGTTTTTTTTTTCTTTTTTTTTTTTTTTGCAATAGAATACAAGAAGCCTTTCTAAAAATCCTGAAATAATAACTATCATCATTTTCGTTATTATGGTTTTTTACCTACGTGCAGTACATCCAATAGAAAACCCTATTCAAATCTAAATTGGTTTTGTGATATGGATATCACAACGAATGACATTTGTACAGGTCTCATTCCCATTAACAATATCTCAACTTCAATACGGGCTACAATTGTAGTTTAGATTTCAACTTGTATTGCTTGCGGTGGTGCTGTACTGATTTTACTTATATATAATGGGAAGAATAAATAACGCACAAATATTCTTGATACAATAAGGAAGAAAAAAAGTCTTAAAATAATGTTAACCGAGATGAAGGAATGAGCTGTGCCGGATTAAGGAGTTGGGCTCAGGGGCCTGGGTCCGTGGCCACCCCCTAATAGGGGAACTCCCACCAGTAAAAACAATAATTTTAATTTGATAAGGTTATGATTGTAACCAGGCACTTATATTACCCACACTAGCCAAATTAAGTTTGACAATAACATGATGCTCTCACATACGAATGTTACGAATGTTTGTGTCACTACGGTTGTAAGTTGTTTCAGATTGTAATGATTTGTGGTTGCTAATTAAGATACCCCGGTATTCGTTGTATTACGGCAATAGGACGTGCCACAGTTAGAATACAACCTAACTCTTTAATCTATATGTCTCACACGAGATAATAGAATCTATAAGTGCGGTATATCTAAATCAACTTAATTACAATAACAGGTCACGATTACGTCTCCCTAGTGTTCAGATGAAATGTTCGAAGAATTAGCCATTTTGGCTCCAGCTACAATTTTGAAAGTTTCCAAGTCTAAGAAGACATTATATGTTTTAACTTGTAACAAATAGTAGTTATGTTAAACATCTTTCCGCTTCTCAGTCCTAATCATAACTAAACAATTGCCAAGCCAATAAAGCAGGAAGTGAGATATAAGCTAAAGCTGTGATCGAATGAAAAGTCACACGCTCTGAAACTCTCCTCCTTTTCCTCCCCTCCAGTGCTGCCAGCGCTTAAAAATTTTTCGAAATCTTAAAAAAATTAACCATGGTCTTAAAAACTTGAAGAAAAAATTAAAATAAGGAAATCTTACTAATGTCTATCGAATAACAAAATTCCCATGAAATGAGAGAGAGAGAGAGAGAGAGAGAGAGAGAGAGAGAGAGAGAGAGAGAGAGAGAGAGAGAGAGAGAGAGAGAGCCTTACCTTACCTCACTTTGCCTTATCTTATGTTTGGGTTCCCCAAGGGCCCTCAGTGTGAGGCACCTCGTATGTCCACCAGAGAGTTGCTAATGCATCTTCCAGTGTATATTGCATCTTCCAGTGTTGGATGGTCTGTGATGCATCTTAGGTATTTATCGAGCTTATTCTTAAACACATCTACGCTCACTCCTGATATGTTTCTTAGATGAGCTGGCAGCGCATTAAATAGTCGCTGCATTATCGATGCTGGTGCGTAGTGGATTAATGTCCTGTGCGCCTTTCTTAGTTTTCCTGGTATATTTTTTGGCACTATTAATCTACCTCGGCTTGCTCTTTCTGATATTTTTAGCTCCATGATGTTATCAGTAATTTCTTATATTTGTTTCCATGCTTGTATTATCATGTAGTGTGCTCTTCTCCTTTCTAGACTGTACAATTTTAAAAATTGCAGTCTTTCCCAATAGTCAAGGTCCTTAACTTCTTCTATTCTAACAGTATAGGACCTTTGTACACTCTGTTTGTACAATATCGTTTTGGTAGTGTAGGTACCATATCACATTGCAGTACTCGAGTGTACTACGTACATAAGTTTTGTAAAGCAAAATCATGTGTTCAGCTTTTCTTGTTTTAAAGTGTCTGAATAACATTCCCACTTTTGCTTTACATTTAGCCAACAGTGTTGCTATTTGGTCGTTGCATATTCAACATTACACCAAGGTCTTTAATTGCTTCCTTGTTTGTGATTATCTCGTTATTAGGTCCCTTGTATGTGTATACCATTCCTTCTCTGTTTCCATAATTTATTGATTCAAATTTATCGGAAATAAATACCATCCTATTTATCTCCGCCAATTCATATATTTTGTTTAGATCTCTTTGTAGTGAGTTCTTATCTTCATCATAAGTAATTTCTCTACTTATTCTTGTGTAATCGGCGAAACTTCTCACAACAGAGTTTTTAACATCACAGTCTATGTCTGAGGTCATAATAACAAACAGCAGTGCAGCTAATACCGTACCTTGAGGCACGCCAGATATTACCTGAGCTTCATCTGATTTCTCGTCCTTTGCAACCACTATCTGTTTTCTGTTTTGCAGGAATTCTTTTACTCATTTTCCTATCTTTCCCACAATATTATGCTCATTTTTTCTCTAATATATTATGGTCTACCTTGTCAAAGGCTTTTTCAAAATCTAGATAGACAAAATCTGTTTCTTTTTCATTTATTATATTTTTGTATATGTTTTCATAGTTTGCTATCAGTTGGGTTTGTGTACTTTTCCAAGCACAAAACTGCGTTGACCTATATTAAACAAATTATTTTTAACCAAATGATTCATTATTTTCTTTTTTATTACCCTCTCATACACTTTCATAATATGTGATGTTAGACTAACAGGTCTATAATTGCTTGCCTCTAGTCTTGATCCACTTTTGAAAATAGTGGTTATATAAGCTAATTTATGTTTAACATATATCTCGCTCATATCTACACTTTGTCTTAGCAGTATTACAAGCGGTTTCGCGATAGTGTGTGATATGTTTCTTAACAAAATTGCTGGAACTCCATCTGGTCCGGCTGCCGATCCATTTTTAATTTCGCTTATAGCTTTGACAATATCTGCTTCATTAATATCTATATCCGTTAGATATTCAACATTTTCTTCTTTCATTGCTGTTTCATTATTCTCATTCGTAATTCATGGCGTGAACTCACTCTTATATTTTTCTGCTAATATGTTGCATATTTCCTTTTTTCATTCGTTAACCGTCCTTCAATTCTTAGAGGGCCAATTTCTAATCACCCTTTATTCATCTTTTTTGCATAGGAATAAAATACTTTGTGTTTTTTTTATATTTTGAAGTGTGCTTTCTTCTAAGTCCCTATTTCCAGTTTCTTTCGATTGTATAATCTTTTGTTCTGCATTTTCTATCTTACATTTTATTTCCATCATTTTCCACACATTTTTTTCTTTTGCAAGATTTTTCTTCCACTTTCTAATTTTCTGAAAAAAAGACCCATCTGTCTCTTCGTTCTTCGTATGCATGTTTTTTGTTTATTGTTTTTTTTTTTCGGTACATATTTTTCAACAATTTTCTCCAGTATTTTGTACAGTATGTCCGTATTTACCTGTATATTATCACTTACGAATACATTTTTCCATTCTTTGTTCAGTTCTTCATTTATTTCTGACCATTTTATATTCTTACTATGAAAATTATATTTTCCATATCCTTCCGAACGTTTTGTGCTTTGATTAATTCTGCAATCACTTGCTTTGGAATGGACTATTAATTCTATGACATTGTGGTCTGAAATTCCGTGTTATACACCATTATTTCTTTAACATAATTCACCTCATTCACAAATACTAGATCTAGGACATTTTCCTTTCTTGTTGGAATGTGGTTTATTTGTTGCATATGTCCTAATAGCATACCTTGAAGCTTTTCAAATTGCCTCTTATCTTCTGCGCTACTATTACTCTCTTTTTTATATGTATATATACAACCACTTTCTTCTATCCGTTCTTTCCAATCCCCGAAAGGAAAGTTAAAATCTCCGGATAGGCGTATATTCCAGTCTTTGTGGTTTTTACATATATCATCTATTTTTTTCTATTATTATGTCAAACTCCTTAGTATTTGGGGGGCTGTAAACTACAATATTCTCTAGTTTTTCAAATTCAAGCTCTACCGCAATCAATTCACATTCAGTGTTGCTGTATTTTTTACAGACTTTTCCTTGATTTATGTCTCTTCCATATATTGTGGTTCCCCCTTGATTCCTATTTGTTCTGTCTCATTTATATGTTTGGAAACCCTTTATCTGGTCATCACTGCCAGTCTCTTGGGAATACCATGTTTCACTTATATTTAACATATCTATTTTTTCAATTTGGGTTAGTTCTTCTAAGAACTCTATTTTCCTTTTAGAGTTACTCGTGACTAAACCCTGTGCATTCATCACTAATATGGTTTGTGTTTCATCCCCATTATTTAATAATGGTAATATGGATTTTCCCATGCTTCCTTCCTGTTCCGATATGATGTTCTTTTCTTCATTTCCAGGAATTCTGCCATTAAAAAATCCAACTTTTCTATTATATTTGCTCTTTCGCCTTCATATTTATTTTTGTGTGTATACCAGCAATTATCTCGATATTATTTTTTTATATAAATAATTGTAACTATGTATGTGTAAAAAATATGGTAAGGCCAACTTATGCTTATTTTCTTTTTGTTTATGAATACTAATATCATCAGAAGAATATTCTCATTGTAATATTTGCTAAATATAACTGTCCTACTAACATATTAGTATAACTGTATTGATCAGACTATAGTATGTAGTGTATGCAGTGAGAGTTGGGAAGGGCGCCTCCCACCAGTGTTGGCCCCCGGCCTCCCACCAGCTTGATCCAGCCCTGGGAATGAGGCCATTCTTTCAAAATGGGATACGTAACTCGAGTCTAGCCTGATACTGAATTCTCTGATTTCTCCACGAAAAGTCTATTGTTACTTAAAGTCGGGTTTCTTTGCCTCCAAAGGGAATCCGGGTATTATAAAAGGGACATGGCGAATCTTGTCTATTACAAAAGCTTTCCTTGTCATTTTTTCATTATACGTAAGATGCAAAGAAGGTGATGATGCAAAAATGGTTGAATCATGGACTACTTCAGATTATCAGGAATTTATAACGAAAAAAAAATAATAAACAAGAATTGCAGAAGTTATGATACATACTATAGGGTTAAGACAAGCCGGTGTACAAGACGCAACGAGGTATAAGCATATGAAGTTAAAACATACGGGATTCCATCATTAAGGAATAAAAAATCAAATACATCACCCAAGGTCTGCAAGGAGAATGTATTTATAGGCACCAAAGTAAAAAAAGACGTTCTTCTCTTGAATAACGTTGGATAAAGTCTATGGATTTTGAACATAAGCCTTGGGGGTTAATAGCACCCTTACTCGGCAGGGGTGACCCCCGTCGTTCTTTCATAAAGTAAAATTAGAGAGATTGAAGGTCAAGAAGGAAGAAAGGAAGCTGATACGGAGGTATAGTAGAGGGCTAAAAAGTACTTGCTGTTAGAGGCCGAAGGGACAGTGCAAATACCCTTGATTAATGCGTGCAATGCACCGCGTGAGGTAATACATCCCAATACAGATTCTAAGTTTAAACTTGTATTAAAATCCTTAGGAATAAAACAAACAAAAAAATGAGACTGTGGTACAACTTATCGGCTACTATTAACTGTGGTGAGTGACCCTAGTGCGACTAATGCTGCGCCACAGAATGTTAGCAAAGGGAGAAATTAACATGAAAGTTTACAAGGAAAATATGCATACTAACCATTTTAAATGGTCGTTTTCTTGGTCTCTTGGTAATCATGTGGCCGGAGAATCTCACAAACAAAAGCCTAAAAATTCGGGGCGACTTTCTAATTGGAGAAATGCAGCAAAGCCATCAGAGAGAATTATGTGAAGGATTATACAGTTATAAATCACATATTCACCAAAGCAAGTGTCCTCAAATCTTTTTTTCTTCTTATCATTAAACCTTCGTGGTTGACAATTTTACTGTCATCATTTCATATATTAGATACTTGGTTCCATCATGATCATGTTTATGCCCCAGTAAGACAGATACCAAAAAAGACCAAAGCCGTAAGGCAGAATAAATTGACTGAATGGGGTGACACCGAACCAGTTAAGAAAAATATATATCTTTTATTGTCAGCAATGACAAGTAAGCAAAATGTTCCAGGGAAAGTGACCGAGAGAGAGAGAGAGAGAGAGAGAGAGAGAGAGAGAGAGAGAGAGAGAGAGAGAGAGAGAGAGAGAGAGAGAGAGAGAGAGAGAGAGAGAGAGAGAGAGAGAGACACAAATATTAGGTAATTTAGTCCTATTAAACACTAATATAACATATGTTTTGAAAGGATCACGTTCGCTATGACAGACACGTCCTACCTGCAAAAAAAAAAAAGAAAAAAAAAGAAGAAAAAAAAAAAAGAATAGTTCACAAACCTTCGTTAGTGTATTTATGCAGCAAACATTCATCTGATATTGTGAACGGAGTCATGTTGTTACCTCATATTGACCTTGTGCTTCCAAAGGCCTCTAAGTGAGCAGCCTCAACACTATAATATAAGCAACGGTATTTGAAAATAACTAAAGATGCTCCATAATATATGCACGGCTTTTCCAAATATAGGGGGCTCGTAATTAAGGCTAGTCTTATTTCTTTTTCTTTGTTATAGAAAAATATTATCTATATTCTTCATTCCATTTATATTCCGAGCTTTTTATACAAATAAAAAATATAGTAAAATCAACACCAAACGGAATCATACAAAATCTATCAATTGCAAACTCCATAATTGATATAGATGACACTACTGAAACTCTAAACCGAATCCTTGACATTGTTAGAGAATGGATGACATTTAAACAACTAAAATTAAATGAGAACAAAACTGAATTCATGGTGGTGGGCAAGAGAAACAGCGTGAGAAACTTAGGTGACATTCAAATGAACATAAATAATGACTCGGTGCCGATATCAAGTAAAGTTCGATATCTAGGTGTATTTCTTGACTATAACCTGTCTCTAAATGCCCAAATAGATATTGTAATAAAAACTGCTGGTTTCATCTAAGAAATATTGCGTTTATAAAAAAGTATCTGGACGAAAATTCTGTAAAGAAACTTGTGATAAACTGGGTTATTATCAGGATTGACTACTGCAACTCAATCTATTACAATTTACCAAAAGTGCAACTTAAGAAGTTACAAAATATAATAAACAGAGGAGCAAGACTGATAAAAGGTGTCCTGACACCTAGTGAAAGGATCACTCCTATGCTAATTGATTTACACTGGCTGCAGAGGATTGAATGTAAAATATGTACAATAACCTACCAAGTCAGAACCGGTCGTCCATAATACTTAAGAGAATTGCTACAAATTGCGCAGCCAACAAATCGTGTCGACACGAGAATAGTTACAGATGGCTTCAAACTGTTGGAACCTAGATTTATGTCCACTTTAGGCTCCAGAGCCTTTAAATATGCGGCCCCGAGACTATAATAAGCTCCCACGAAATATTCGAATGATTGAAGATATTAAGGCTTTCAAGAGGCAACTGAAGACTTTCTTATTTAAAAAATCTTACAACAGTGACGATTTAACAGGAAATGCACTATACGTGATCTGAAACGATATAGGTAAAACGACAGCGGAGGTCCTGTAGAGAGTGGGGTTCTCCTGCTGTATGGGACCGGAAGAGCAGCCATCAAAGTAAGTAAAGTAAGTAAACTAGGGCAGCAAATTGCAAATGAAAAATAGCAAGCAGGGAAATAAGTAATGTCACTATGCACTCAATCAAATTAATCATCAGTAAATTCAAATAAAAAGAAAATGTGAGTACATAACATAATCAACATATAAAACAGTAATGCCTATTAAAATCTCTCTCTCTCTCTCTCTCTCTCTCTCTCTCTCTCTCTCTCTCAGTTTCCCCAAGTCCATAAAAGGGGAGGACCGGGAAAAGAAGAGAATTGCAGGACATAATTAGGAAAAATCCCTAGAGGCTGTAATGAAGGTAGGATTACACTAATAGGTAGAGGGGAAGAAGAAAATGGGGGGAAAGAGGGGAGGAAGAAAGGATGGAGAGAGGGATGGGGGAAATTGTGATAAACCGAGAAAAACAATTTCAAGGGAAGAGATAGAACATGAGAAACCAGATGAATGAAAATTACTGAGATCAGAACATTAAAAACGCAAAAGAAAATAATTAAAGAGAGAGATAGAGAGAGAGAGAGAGAGAGAGAGAGAGAGAGAGAGAGAGATTTGAAAGGTGAACCATGCCGCTAAATAGAAAATGTAGCGAACGAGAGATTGGACACCGAATGAGATTGAGGGGAGAAAAATAAATCCATGAACAACGGAGCAAAAGAACTGGTTCATGGACGTCAGTATGTCTGATCAATGATTATCGAACTTCGAACGTGAAGAAGGAGAGACTAATGCAGGGTCAGTCCCTACACAATAAGGCTGCAAGGAACGGACTGACAGAAGACATAACTTATAAGAGGAACTCATAATGTCAGGCAGACAAAACAGCGGCAGACAAAGTTCATGAGGTATTTCATCAAAAACAATTTCTCCAAAATATATACAAATATGAAAAATAGACATAACCTTAGATTTAAATACAGATAATAAGTATAGGCAATCAAAATAGATTCGACGATACCACTGAGATGTAGAATTCTTATGATCATACAGAAAAAAAAAAAACAATAGTATTTCATAAGACTGGCCAGTAACACACAAAGAGGAAAAGTACAAGAGGTCACGAATAACACATTATGTTGAATTCATTAGACCAGATATACTAAAACCAATAACATGTAGAGTTTATGAAATTACACAATAAATGCTGATATATATACACTCACACACACAAACACACACAAACATACACACACACGCACACACACATATATATATATATATATAGAGAGAGAGAGAGAGAGAGAGAGAGAGAGAGAGAGAGTCCATGGAATCAGTTAAAAACCAAGTAAGAGGTCTTGTGTGTGAGATTTAACAGAAAGGCCATCAATAGGTATCGTTTGTGAGATTAGACAGACAAAATATATAGAGGTAGATATGACGAGATTAGAGAGGCAAATAAAGTTACATAGGAAAGACAAGGCACTGAAAGTTGCAACATGCAAGATAAGTTTGGCAAATTGTAAATTGATAGATTGATAAATTGATTTCAAAAATACAAATTAGACCTATAATCCAATAAGAGGTATGATTCAAACTGCGATATCAAACCGAAGCATAGATCTTGAGGTGAGACAGAACACCAAAGAGAGGATGACTTCACATTCAGGCAGAAAATCTAAAGATGAGTATATTCCATTATGCCAAACACCCAAACCTTAGAGAAGCAGAGATCATGAAATTATGCGAAACTAAACACTGAGATACTGAAATATGGAATCAATAAAGTCACATAGATAACACATTCAGATGTATTATTAACACAAATCCCACAGACAGAGCACTAATAAGTAAAATCCACAAACTAAAAGCTAGGAATGAAGTTGGTCAAATTCCAAAAATGAGAGAGACAGAAGACGGACAGAAACCTGTAAGGTACATTCTCATTAACAAACATACAAGAAACACACCAAGATCAAGCTTATGAGATTGAAAAGGCAAAACACAACAGAGTCAAGATCGTAAGATGAGACAAAAAGAAAGCACCGCTCACATAATAGGGGGAAAATCAGAAATTTTTTCTCATATCTACAATCTTGGATGCAATTCTAGTTGGACAAAACACGAATGGTACAATAAGAAAAAAGTCCAGTAGGTAGTAGGTTGGCCAGGGCACCAGCATAACATTGAGATACTACCGCTAGAGAGTTATGGAGTTCTTAGACTGGCCAGACAGTACTACATTGGATCCTTCTCTCTGGTTACGGTTCATTTTCCCCTTGCCTACACATACACCGAATAGTCTAGCCTATTCTTTACAGATTCTCCTATGTCCTCATACACCTGACAACACTAAGAATAGCAAACAATTCTTATTCACCCAAGGGGTTAACTACTGCACTGTAATTGTTTAGTGGCTATTTTCCTCTTGGTTAGGGTAGAAGAGACTCTTTAGCTATAGTAGGCAGCTCTTCTAGGAGAAGGACACTCCAAAATCAAACCATTGTTCTCTAGTCTTGGGTAGTGCCATAGCCTCTGTACCATGGTCTTCCACTCGTCTTGGGTTCGAGTTCTCTTGCTTGAGGGTACACTCGAGCACATTATTCTATCTTATTTCTCTTCCACTTGTTCAAGTTTTTATAGTTTATATAGCAAATATTTATTCTAATGTTGTTACTGTTCCTAAAATATTTCATTTTCCTTGTTTCTTTTCCTTAGTAGCCTATTTTCTTAGTTGGAGTCCCTTAGGCTTATAGCATCTTGCTTTTCCAACTAGGGTAGTAGCTTAGCAATTAATAGTAATAGTAAATAAGACACAGAGGTAAATAATAAACTACACAAGAGAAAGCACAAAATTAAAACAATACCAATATGAATTAGTGTACAGAGAAGAGGAGTGTATTGATAACTTTGAAAATGGAGAGACAATACAGAGAACAACGTGAGATCAAATTTGAGATAACAGACAAAGAACATATATAATTCAAGTCCACAAATTTGCTAAACAAAATAGAACACTGATATCAATTTCACGGGACCACATAAACAGAAACCACTAGGATATCAAGTTACCAAAACCCGTCACGATAATAGAAATTAATCTTTTCGAGAGTTCATGGCCACACAGAAAAAAAATAGTAAAATAAAAGATGCATAAGACATGGAGGGCAAGAAGGTGTCACAACATCACGAAAGCTCGATATAAGCCACGTATACGCATGAAGGACCGGGCTCTAACCACGCATAGGAAATGATACGAAAGGGAATCGACCCTGAGGATTGTTATATTACATAATGATGTCTGCCATTTTATTACCATTTGCGTGATCTTATAATTAGAGAAACCCTCCCCATACTGGATGGAGGTTCATACTTCATTGCACGCACCAATCGAGACATGTTGATTACTAGATATAGAATATATCAGCTGAGCAAATTTATGTCGCATAAGTCAAGATGAGGAGTAAGGTGACCAAAGAGCTCCTTTTCTTATGTGTCGAACTTTTGCACTAAAGAAAATAGATATTATGTAAGTTAGGAAAAATTATCTCTCTCTCTCTCTCTCTCTCTCTCTCTCTCTCTCTCTCTCTCTCAACAAAAGGGAGGAAGTACTAACAAAGAGACAATTTTCTCCCTGCATGTGTGTGTGTGTGTATGTATGGTGAATCCCAGTGAATTGCACGCAACCCCAGTGATGTAATTTACGAGATTATCCTCAGCATTACCGTGTGATTTGCGACTTTTTCTGTCATTATCGTCAAATCAAATACCACTCATCTCTCTCTCATCACGGCAAATAACCCTCAATGACGGATAAGCATTAGACGAACTAGGGTCTTTTATAAATTTAGTTTTGGAAGGGATAATAAAAGAAAGGAATCTATATTTTTTGCGCCTGGTTTCTCAAATTATTATTGCTATTGTTATTGTTATTGTTGTTGCTGTTGTTATGTAGTTTTTAAAATATTCATGCCCCCCCCTCTCTCTCTCTCTCTCTCTCTCTCTCTCTCTCTCTCTCTCTCTCTCTCTATGTGAGCCCTGAAACTGGTGTAAGTTGAGCCTTGATATTATCAATGTACTTTAACATCTTAGGAATTTAATGGTCCTTCTTCCCTCTAAGTCTTTCAAACTTGTTATTGCAGTATGCAATTCAGATGCTTTATGGAGCAACCCCGGGTTATATTAAGCCCGCACATCAAGGATTAAAGTCATTACTTTAATGTAAAACTAGAATAACATTTTATTTGTCTCAATGAAGTTATTCTTTTATAAATACATAATTTCACTATGAATCAATTTCCAAACATAAAAATTATATTGCAAATGTAGACTCTACGCGAAATACTCTCCGTGTTTTGTTATAGCCCAGCCTAAAAGCATAGATGAACAACGTTTCAATGTTTTTCAGTTGGCCATCCCCTAGCCTGGGCTGATAATTTGATTTGGCTATACTTTAATTTATTGTATTTGTGACAAATGAACTGACATTATGGATTAAAATTCCATTCAACCCCATAGTAAAATTGGTAAAAATCCACGCAGCTAAACTAGCAAAATTTAAGGGAGGTTTGATTAAAAGATGGAATGAAATAGAACAGGGCTTACGTTCTTTAAGAAAAGTCACGAGAAAAGCGTACAACAGACGCAATCTCTCAAAGTACAAATCTCGAGATTATCTCTTGACTATTATAATTGTGATTGTGTGCACTGCATGACCTCATGGAGGAGATAAGATTGCAAAAGGTTGCAAGCATAAATTTTATTACATTTTATTACGTGTCATAAAAATCAAACCTTATTCTCGATGTAAGTGAATAAATGTATTCAAAAACATAAAATGTGGACTCAGTTAGCGTAATCCATCTGAAGATCAATTTGTGGTTCAGAAAATATTATATGGAGGCGTTGATCAAAAATTAAAAAATTTCGAGTTTTGTGCAATTAAACACCATCTGTATTGTCGTCGGTCTCAAAGACTTTATGAATGCTAGGGAAAATATTGCATAATAATTACCCTTCAAAGCCAGTTTCACACATCTCATCAAGGAGGACTTTCCCAACTCACTTTATTATTATTATTATTATTATTATTATTATTATTATTATTATTATTATTATTATTATTATTATTATTATTATTATTACGGAGTGCCTTCCTTTCTCACTTATTATTAATTAGGCCAAACTAAAAGCCCTGCAAGAAAATTATCAGATGATGGTACAAACACAAGGAATACAACAGGGAGAGCAGTCTAGTGCGCAAAGGAAATAGAAAAATCCCATATAAAGTACGGTATATATGAGAAATAATAAAATATAAAAAAATGATAAGATCAGTATTAGCGTTAAAAGAGATTTGACTTGTACAAACTATAAGATGAGGCTTATGTGAACCTGTTTAACAGAAAAGCATTTACCAAATGTTTGAATTTTTGAAGTTCCACCGATTCAACCATACGATTAGGAAAATCATTGGAAAATCTGGTAACAGCTGAAATTAAACTTCTAAAATACTTTGTAGTACTAAGCTTTGCGATGGAGATGGCAAGACTGTTGGAATTAACTGCATAACTAGTACTACGTACAGTTTGGTATAGTCTAAGAAGACGTGAATGTAATGGATGGTCAGAATTAGGAAAAATCTTATGCAACATGAACAAAGAACTAACTGAACTTCGGGGCCAGATATCAATATCGTGATCAGAAATAAGAAATTTAATAGACCGTAAGGTTTTGTCATAAAGTAAGATGAGAGTCAGCTACTGAACACCAGAAAGGCTAACAATACTCGAAATGTGGTAGAATAAAAGAATTAAAATACTTCCTCAGGATAGATTGATCACCGAAAATCTTAGGACTTTCTCAAAATGTAAATTTTGTGTTATTGAAGAAGAAACAACGGATGTGTTCTTCTGAAGTATACGGGCAATCACGAATCACACCTCAAATTTTAAATGGGTTGTATGTAGTTAAAAGAAACATTATCAATGCAAAGACCTGTATATTGAAGAACCACTGACCTTGACCTAATTACTGTCTTACTTTGTGTTTTGTTAAGATTCGACTTCATTCTCCATTATTTATTATATAGACTAATTTTAGCCAGATCTCTATTAAGGGAGTCAGCAACTCCAGATCTACATTCAGAAGATGGAACTGATGCAAATGAAGGGCAGCAACATTTTCATATGCAACAAACTTGTTTTCTCGGACAAAGCAAATAACATGCGTAGGCTTTATACTATGGAAAGTATTGGACTAAGAACATTACTCTGAGGAACACCTGATATCACATTCTTATACTCAGTATGGTGCTTATCAACAACTACTGTGCACTTTATCACTTAAAAACTCAATAATGATGCAGAAACGACCCACCTACTCTCATCTGTTTTAAGTTTGAAAACAAGGACCCCACAAAAATCACAGCCAAAGGTAACACTAAAATCAAGGCCAATTATATGAATTTCTTGAACACAATTAAGTAATTAAGTAATTTCTGTACAGCATTGGAAGTTGTAAGAAGGGCATCACAAGCTCCAAAACCTTAGCTAAAGATAAACTTCAAAATAGGGAAAAGATGGTTACCTTCAGCATACCTATGTAGAAGTTTTGCCAAAAGACGTTCATAAATGTAAAAAAAAAAAAAAAAAAAAAAAAAAAAAAAAAAATGGAAGTAATGGAAATTTGGCGGTAAACAGTAGGGTTATAGTTACCAAAAACACATTTACCTAATGGATTAACATTACCAATTCTCCATCAGGTGTAAAACAACTCTTCTTGATAACTTGCTACGAAATATGACTTAAAATTTAGAGCTAAGAAATCTGCCGATTTTCGCAAAATATAAACAGAAAAAAAATATCTTAACAGGTCTACAGCTTTATAAACATGAAGGTCCCGAAAGTGTTTTAATTTCACGGAACCAAAAAGATAAACTGGTTAGTTAACCTTCAGGAAAACAGGAATAAGGAAAATCGAGGTTCCCAGTATTCTGCTTACTATCAAATACATTAGCCATAAGGGTTGCCTTTTCTTTTGGACAGTGGTTTAGGTAGAGGAGGAACTGTTAAGTCTACACCAAAGAGTGCAGATTTAAGGGTAGCCTACCACTTATGTTTCTAGATAGTACCAGAAAATGTTTTATTTATGTCTAATTGTATTACTTTTAGTTGAACCATAAACTCCCTGAGCAACAGCTTTTAGCTGAGTATAGTTACTTCAAGTCAAATTTATCTATTACTATTCCAAAAATAGTAAGCTTTCTTCTGCTTTAAATAATGACGTCCACAGTCGTTATTGAACCAACATTTATCATTCATTCGGTATCTTAACACACGAGAAAGGATACCCTTATTAATTTTGTAGACCACATTTTTATATGAGAAGAACAGGCTCAGCCTCTTTATACATTTGGGACAAATGCAAATGCAAAAGATCATGTAAACTGACATAACAGTCTGCTTGAGATTTTATATATATCTCCAAAGAATATAGCACATCAGGGACAGGCCGTTCAGTCTTAACTACTAACGAAATTATGGCATGATCAGACGTTCCAACTAGAGGTAGTTGGGACGTCTCTAATTTCGTTAATAATTAACTCCCGACTTCGGTTTTCCGAGGCTCGTACAATCTTCCGTCATTTGTTCAAATACGTAATGTTTCAAGTTAAAAGCTTTGTTTAGGTATTTTAAAGGGAACTATTTACCGATCAATTCAATACCGGCAATATTGTTCGCGGGAAAGATTTTAAGATTTTACTTATAAGACTAAGCTGAAAACCGTATTTCAATTTCGCATTAGCACATGCGTCATTCCCCCAACAGGGTGTATCGTTTCTGATTCTTTCAGTCTTACCACCTATCAGGATTCAAAATACTTCTCTCTACTAGCTAACAAGCCATTATACCGAGTGCCTTTACTAAATAAACCAGTTATTGAGTAATTTCTATTAGTTTTCTCAACACCTCAACACACTCTTTAATGACTCATCATTCCTAACACTCTTTTTATAATATTTATAATGAGATTCCAAGAGAAAACTTTACATTACCATTTCCGCATAAGTAAAATTGAAAAAAAAAAAATTAAAGGCGTAATATTGCACTAAATCTCAAATGTTCTGATAATGAAAATGTTAATTTCAAAAGAAAATAACAAAATATTTCTCTTATCGTAGACTAATCTTTCATAAATGTAAGCTCTCAGTAATAATAAAAATTAAACTTCTTTACTAAGGCACAGGATTAGATGTTCATATTTGATTAACATAATCAAATTCTCTCGTAATCTTTTTACATTCTTATCAAGTCTTTTCGAAGCAGTCGACACAAAACCGAAAATAAAATTAATCAAAGATAAGATCTAGTTGCATAATAGATTACAAATCAAGATTAGCACCTTTGTTCCCGAGAGAACGAAATTTGATAATGACGGATTTACGGTCGTTATAAACAGACTCAGTTCCTCCCAAGTCTTTCATTCTACAGTATTTTGATCAACTTCTCTTTGCTTCCCAAATTTTCAATTTATCAACATCAAGAAGTCAACCATATTTACTTTCGGGTTCCAATGATCATTACACGTCATCTTCGCCGAGAAGCAGATGAACACAAACAGAACATGAAATTACTCTGAATACATTGACAATAAATAATCAATTGATGGCTTCTCCTCATAAACTAAGAGAGAGAGGGAGACATTGATTGATTAATTCCAATCAATCTCTCTCTTTCTCTCTTAGTTTATAAAAAGTCATAAATTGATTATTTATAAGAGAGAGAGAGAGAGAGAGAGAGAGAGAGAGAGAGAGAGAGAGAGAGAGAGAGAGAGAGAGAGAGAGATTATTTTTCCAAATACTGGCTCTACCGTCATTTTCATCCCAATTTTTTTTCCTATCAATAGTAATAGATATTAATATCACAAGACGCCTATTATGATAATTTCCACACCATCTAAATTCGAAGGTTTTACAATCATACCTACCAAAGAGGAACAAGTGTACGATCAATTTAGCATAAACATATATATATATATATATATATATATATATATATATACATATAATAATAAAAATATATACATGCATATATATATATATATATATATATATATATATATATATATATATATATGCATATATATATACATATATTATATACACATATATATATATATATATATATACGGATTTTGAGCGAAGCGAAAAATCTATTTTTGGGTGAGATGGCCATGTCGTCCTGATGGAAGTTCCTATAGGGTAGCTTCCTAGGGTATATTACAACTACGGCGATATTCCCAGAGAATTTACCTTAAGGTACCAGAATTCTAACTCCTGCAGCGAGTATCCCTCGTGAAAGGGATATCGCGACATATCAGAGGACGTATTCTAGACACGCCACATGGCAATCTACATCCTGGACAGAGATTTCGTCTCGCAGGAGGCGATTGGCGAGACACGAACTCGGGAAAGAAAAAGGGGAGCCGCTCCCAAGGCCTCCCCATCCTCCGACTCGCACGCGCGCCCGGCGCCAATCCTGGCGCCATCTGCATTCCTTGTAGCGTACACGAGGTGCTACAGATACTGTATGTAGGGAGGGGTCCTACAGCCCTTTCTTAGAAAGGCAAGGGCGGGTCCATCAGGACGACATGGCCATCTCACCCAAAAATAGATTTTTCGCTTCGCTCAAAATCCGTTTTTTGGGCTCAAGCCATGTCGTCCTGATGGTAGTGTACCAGAGCATTACTGTATCTGTGGATTCTCAGAACATGCCGTATTCCCCGGAGGTAATTTTTTCCCGGTCGACTAGACCTAGAGACCTAAGATGTTACCGTTATACATATTTTCAACTAACTATAAACTATGTTAGAGCTTCCTGCCCCCCACAGGGAAGAGTCCTACTAGACTCTGGAAAAGTCTCGAAGAGTACATATACCTATGTATGAATACCAGGCAAGCTAATATAGTGGTCACGCCCTATATTAAGTAAAGCATAGTTTGTATAGAACCACTGCGTCAATATATATTGACCAGTAATCCGCACAATACTTGTATTGGACAAAGGTTTATATCCGCATAGGAAGAAACTAATAAAACCGCCCTCGTCCCTTTATGGGACGGAGTCCTCCCATTAGGAGACTTACATAAACCAATGCAACATAGCTTGCATAACAGAACAATTCTATCAGAATTATCCCAGATAAGATACATAGAATTAAATGGTCAATTATACCAATAAATTGACACAGGTGAAAGAGACGCAAGGTTCTCAAGAACAAGTTTATTGACAGACAATAAACAGACAGGTTAACAACAAATATATATATATATATATATATATATATATATATATATATATATATATATATATATATATATATATATATATATATATAGAGGATAACTTTAAGCATAAGTATGATAGTAAACAGAACTTGTTTATCTGAAAGAAAAACCATTAAACGCCACTTAATAAGATACCAAGGTATCAAGTCATAAAAGTCTGTATTACAAATCAATCACATTAGCGTTAGAAACGCTCGGCACACATGTCTGTACTTATGCTAGGTTCACCTTTGAAAGAAGGAATAGTCTATGTAGGCACTTGGTGCCCTCCTTTAGTTTGTAGTACAGTATGTATCTACACACTCACCCTGGATTTAATCGTCCCAATTAAGACCACTGTTCCTCGCAGAGTTAAACAGTAGGGTTAACTACACGACCCACTGCTACCACAGATCTCTTAAGTTCCTCTACTTGCTTCGCATAGTGGCGAAAGAACACCCTGGAAGACTTCCAGCCCGTGTATGAACGGAGATGTTCAAAATCCATACAATTAAAGAAATTTAGGGATGAGGCAACTTTCCTCGGATCGTGACCTCCGGGTGTACTGTCAGGATCCGCTCTGCGAATAAAATATGTGATTTTTGCTCTGAGTTGATTCAGAGATAAATTTGAGCCTGATGTTTCTCCCCTGAATAGTTGACCACCCTTGAAGTCTGAAGTTCTACGAAGATAGACCTTTAGGCATTCTACTGGACATAGAGATGCATCTTCTTTCAGAGGGCAGATTCTCCAGGGACCCCACCTGTTGGTGGGTAACTCATTCTTGGCGAGAAACGTAGGATCCGGAAACAGGTTCAGATCCCCCCCATCCAGGAACTGAACACGACCTGCCTCTCTCGAGAGGGCTACGATCTCACTAACCCTGGCCCCGGACGCGAGTGCAAATAGGAAAATAACTTTTTGCGTCAAATCCTTTAACGCACATTCTTCATTGCTCAACAGGGAGGCGAAATGAAGAACTTTGTCTAAAGACCATGAGATGGGCTTTGGAGGTGCTGAAGGTCTGAGCCTAGCGCAGGCTTTCGGAACTTTATTAAAGATCTCGTTACCTAGGTCTATCTGGAAGGCAAATAAAATGGGTCTCATCAAAGCAGATTTACACACTGAAATCGTGTTAGCTGCCAACCCTTGGCCATGGAGGTGGATGAAGAAAGATAAACAGAAGTCTGTTGAGATCTCCTGCGGATTCTTTGCCTTGACAAAGGCCACCCATTTTCTCCAAGATGACTCATATTGCCTTTTAGTCGATTTGCACTTATATTCTTCTAGGAAGTCTATGCTGGCTTTCGAAATCCCGAAACGCTTTCTCACCGCAAGGGCGAGAAAATCATGAGCTGCAGGGTCCGGGTTTTCTGTAATGAAGCGCAGACAGTCGACTTCTGGACTCGCTGGGTCAGAACTGGATGTGGTAGCGGCACAAACTTCATCTGTAGTTCCAACGCCAAGGGGAACCACATACTGTTCGGCCACTTGTGGGCCACTATTGCCGCTACCCCCTTGAAGGATCTCAGTTTGTTGAGGACCCTCAACAGAAGGTTGTGAGGAGGGAACAGATAAATCCTGGACCATCTGTTCCAGTCGAGGGACATCGCGTCCACTGCTTCCGCTAAGGGGTCCTCGTACGGGGACACGTACAGGGGCAACTTCTTGTTGTCTTTCGTCGCAAAGAGGTCTATCTGCAGTTCTGGGACTTGATTCAGAATGAAGGAGAATGATCCTGCGTCTAAGGACCATTCCGACTCTATCGGTGCGAACCTGGATAGAGCGTCCGCTGTCACATTGCGGACTCCTTGAAGGTGAACTGCCGACAGGTACCACTTCTTCTTTTCCGCCAATCGGAAAATGGCTAACATCACTTGGTTGAGAGGTGGTGACCTCGACCCTTGTCGATTCAAGCATCTCACAACCACCTCGCTGTCCATCACCAATCTTATGTGGATCGAGTGACGCGGGGAGACTTACTTTAAGGTAAGGAGCACTGCCATAGCTTCTAGAAAGTTTATATGAAAGGTCCTGAATAGCTTGGACCAAGTCCCCTGGACTTTTTTCCGATGAGAGTGACCTCCCCATCCCTCCTTTGAGGCGTCTGAGTGAATCGTCATCAACGGGGGAGGTGGCTGAAGAAGAACCGACTTCTTTAGATGTCTGGCTTGGGACCAAGGCCTGAGAAGAGTACGTAGCCGAGGCGGCACTGGTCTTCTCAGATCTCTTCGCGCGTTTGATGCATACCTTCTCCAAACTCCGGTTGCATCCTTTAGCTGTGCTCTTAGCACTGAGTCTGTCACTGAAGCAAACTGGAGAGAGCCTAGTACCCTCTCCTGTTCGCGTCTTGATATCCTTTCGGAATCTAGAAGTCTCTTGACAGAGCCCGCTATCTCCTTCCTTTTCTTCGTCGGGATGGAGAAACTGTGTGACAAAATGTCCCAGTGGATTCCCAGCCACTGGAACCTTTGGGATGGAGAAAGTCGAGACTTTTTTCTGTTGATCTTGAAGCCTAGGTACTCTAGGAACTGGATCACCTGACTGGAAGCTTGCAAGCATTCGGTCTCGGATGCTGCCCACACCAGCCAGTCGTCCAGGTAGGCTACTACCTGAATTCCCTTTAGGCGTAATTGTTTGAGAGCTGCGCTCGCAAGCTTCGTGAAAATCCTTGGGGCTATGTTTAGCCCGAATGGCATGGCTCTGAAGGCGTATAGTCTCCGTTGTAGCCTGAACCCTAGGTAGGGGGAGAGTCGACAGCTGACAAGTCTATAGAGACTGAGTATGCCCTCTTGGGCAGTAAGGTCCTTATGTGTTGCAGTGTTAGCATCTTGAATTTGCAATTCACTATGAACTTGTTGAGTGGCGACAAGTCCAGAATGACTCTGAGCTTTTCCGAGTCTTTCTTGGGAACACAAAACAGCCTCCCTTGGAATTTGATGGACTTCACCTTTCGGATCACCTTTTTCTCCAACAGTTCTTGAACGTACTCCTCCAGAACGGGGGTTGAGTGTTGGAAAAACCGAAGGCACGGGGGTGGAGTGCTGTACCAGCTCCAGCCCAGTCCATTCTTGAGTAGGCTTTGGGCCCAGGGATCGAAGGTCCAGCGATCCCAAAATTTCATCAGTCTCCCTCCTACCGGTATCGTTTCACTTGGACTGCCGTCCTGAGGTCTTGCCTCCCTGACCACGACCACCCCTGAATCCCCTTCCCCTTGAGGGGCGCCTAGACGAGCCTCTGGCTGCTCCTCTAGGTTTTGCACGAAAGGAAGAAGACTGTCCTTCGAACATTGGGGTGAATGTGGATGACTGACCTGGCACAGCCTGGGGTACCCACTGAAAAGTAGTCGGGGTTTGTGCCACCATCTGGGGCACTGGAGGCAATGGCAATTGCAGCTGCTGTTGCTGTCTAAAAGGCTTGGCTGACCGAGACGGTAGCCTAGTCCTCATATTCTTCCTCTTTAGTTGAGGACCCTCATCCGGGGAAGATTTTCTTTTGATAGCCAGGCCCCACTTCTGGAGAAGTTTTCTATTCTCCACGGCGGCCTTATCAACAACCTCTTTGACCACATCGGTAGGGAAAAGGTCTTTTCCCCAAATGTTGGAGGAGATTAACTTCCTTGGCTCGTGTCTCACCGAGGCCCCGGTGAACACAAACTCCCTGCAAGCTCTCCTTGCCCTGACAAAGCTATAAAGGTCCTTCGTCACTGTGGCTAGGTGAGACTTAGCCACTACCATGAACATTTCATGGACCTTGGGGTCACTTGCCATCGTCTCAAGAGTAGTCTGATGAGACATTGAGGCAGCCAGTCTTTCTTTTGTCTCGAACTCTCTTCGTAAAAGAGAGTCGGACAGCTTGGGGAGGTCCTCGCCGAATTGCCGTCCGGCAATATCAGCCTCCAACTTTCCCACTGAGAATGTCAGATGGACATCCTTCCAGTCTTTGTGGTCCATAGGCAGGGCCAGCGACAAGGGTTTACACTCCTCCAGGGAGGGGCAAGGCTTGCCGGCCTCGACTGCCTTTAGGACAGCCGCAAACCCTTTCTGTAAAAAGGGGAAGGCTCTAGCAGGAGAGGACACAAAAGAAGGGAGCTTCTTGTTCAATGCAGCTACCTTCGAGTTAGAGAAGCCCCTCTCTTTCATCGAGGATGAAAGTAGGGCTTGAGCCTTAGCGTGGTCCATAATTATGACCTCCTTCGGCTCTGTCTCCTCCCTTGAAGCTGGTTCTTTTCTCAGCCGGACATAGCAGTCCGGATATGATGCCTTGCTGGGCCAAAATTCCACCTCCTCTAGTGGAACTGAACCCAGCTTATCCGAGATGACGATCTTTCCAGTCGTCATTGGCATGTGCTCAGCATACCTCCAGGGGTTAGCATTTGAGCATACGGGAAGGTCTTTCACATTGAGCCCTTTCCGGGGCCCACGTGATTCTGCCAGGGACTGCATACGCAGTTCCATAGCAGCCGCCTTCTCCTGATTCTCCTTCTGCATTTGTTGGATCATTCCAACAATCGAAGAGAGGGCCTGTCCCAGTTCTACTGGGAGACCGGCCGATGTTGAGGGGATAGGATCCGGAATCTGAACCGGAATAGCCGACACCTCGTCGACCTCATCCTCTACGACATCCGGGGTTTGAACTTCATCCTGACCTTCTGCCAGGAGGTCTTGTTCCAAACGTTCGTCCAGGTCAGACATCCTGTCATCTAACTGGATGTCTTGCATCGCAACTGCGACTTCCACGTCCACCTGGACTTGATCTTGAGGGATCTCCTCTTGTGGCTGGGGAATCACTGCATCAGCTGATGCCTGGGGAAAAAGATATGCCCTCCTCTTCTCACTTGGAAGATAAGGGCCAGAGGTGTTCTTCTTGAAGCCCCTTACCCAAGTACGAAGCTTTTCCCTTGCTATATCCCTTGATTCCGCCGTTCTAGGGGAATCAAAAGCCTCAGTAATCAGGTTAGTGCATACAGTACATACCTGAGGGTCCCAATACTGGAGATCATCCTTGGAGACAGCCCATGCTGCATGTCTCCTACAACACTCATGTCCGCAGAGGTTCTTGCTGCGGACATTGCAGAAAACATTTCCGCACTTCGGAGGGTCCTTCTGTAAAGAGAAGAAATTTCCATGAGTATCAAGTGAACTATGTATCACTGGATATGCATAGTATAGCATAACAATTCATAAAGGAAAGACACACACTTGTGTTTCCCTCACAACCCATTGTTGCAGCCTTCCAGATAATAAAATAAAAAATGGTTTATCTCTTCTAGAGTAACCAATGCAAGGTTTCCAGAGGAAACAGGTGGAGCTCACACCTAAGCAATGATTTTAAAATCCTGGATAATAGACAGGGAAGAACTCAGCTTCCTATCTGAGGGCAGCAGCAAAGGGGTGTGCAAGAAAACACAATAGTGTTAGAAGACACAGTGCTGTACCAAAACCCTTACTATAGTTTTCCTCTTACTGTATATGCTATACAGAAGAATACTAGTACAGTATAGGGGGATGTGTGCCGGCCTGACTTTGCCGGCCGGCACACACCACAACTAGCTTTAAAGTATACTACTTAACAGCTATAGGGCGGCAGCACTCTGGTTCAAATGCCTGTGCCGGT
Source organism: Palaemon carinicauda (assembly GCF_036898095.1). Taxonomy (NCBI): domain Eukaryota; kingdom Metazoa; phylum Arthropoda; class Malacostraca; order Decapoda; family Palaemonidae; genus Palaemon; species Palaemon carinicauda. Next base: position 94,563,796 of record NC_090735.1, on the reverse strand, counting down.
CGGCAGCAACTGCCGGCCGGTAAAAGCCAGTGTTGGCCGGCAATGGCTGCCGGCCAGCAACTACACAAGGTAGTACCCAGCTGCCGGCCACACTCTTGGTGACCGGCAGACAAGGGCTGACATAAGCCGGCCGGCAAAGGTACAAGACCGATGCCAGCCGGCAGCAAAAGAACCAGAGGACTACACCTGCCCGGCTGCCGGCCTATGCCGGCAAAGGTACAAGACCGATGCCAGCCGGCAGCAAAAGAACCAGAGGACTACACCTGCCCGGCTGCCGGCCTCATAGGCCGGCAGCCGGGACAGGTACAGCACTTAGAAGAAAAATAGAATGGATGCCGGGATAAGAGTGTACACAACCTCCAAGCCCGGCAACCGAAAGAGTGCATATAAGGAAGGGGAGAAACTAATTCAGGCTTCCTTGACCAATGCCGTCCGGCTCTGCCGGCAGGCATGGATGAGGGACCAAGAGAGGTCCGGGCAGCACTCGAAAACATAAGACCCTTGCCGGCCAGCAGCTCTGCCGGCCGGCAAGGGGCTGAGTCAATTCCACATCCTAACCTATACTAGGTCCAGATGTAGAACGACGTACAGTACAGTAATGGCTCGGCCATTACGAAGAAAGAGGGGGAAGGGACAAGAGGGTCCTGCCAACCTTGCTTTAGTGACAGATCACCCGCAGCCAAGAAACTTATCTTAGCCTAAGGGAGATCTAAGGGGGAAGGCCAGCAATACTTGCCAGCTCCCAGAGCACCAAAGCAAGGAAGTCGTTGCTACTCCCAAGGGAAGAACTTATCCTCCTCCAAGAACAGCAACAAGGACTAGTCTGGTAGATCACAAAAGAAGGAATCATAACCACAGAAACCTTCGGTAGTGACCTAAGGGTGCTAAGCTCCCTTTGTCTGTGTTAGGTCAGCGAGGGGGACTCAGCCCCAAGCCAGACAACACAGACTCAGACTAAAAAACTCTGTTGTTCTGTCCCTCTTGAACCATAACTACAGGAACAGGAAGGTACAGTAACACCCTAGTATAGTTTTATAAAAAATAAATTCGGAAAAAACCACTTAGGGATAAGCCTAAGGCTTAAACAGAGGGAAAGGGATTGCATACCTTCTCCGAAGAAAAGAAGCAACCGGGGAGTATGATAGGGTATACTAAGGCTCCATAAGCTACTAGCCTAGGCACCAAGAGAATCGATTACCTAAATCACCGAAACTCACTCGTATACTATCTTGGAAATATTCCACACAGTCTAAAATGTATAAAATATAGCCTAAAGCTTCAATAAAATTTTAATTACACTCGGAAAAACCATAATCATGCATGAAGTACTAGGACCAAACGACTAGGCTACATGGCCTAGCGTAGGCCAGAATGGCGAATACTTCGCCAAAAAAATACTAAGCACGAAAGGAAATCCTATGTAATGCTAAATAGCTAAAATTTATTAAAGCAAAACAACCAGGAATGTCGCTCTGACTAACTAAATTATACCTAGCGAGCGACAGCGTCCAAGACGCCTCTGGTAGGCTACGGCTCTTGTATCAAAGATTAATCCTATTAATCACTCAAAATTTTACCAAGAGCCTACATTTATACATAAAAGACACTATACTCAACTTATCAGAGGCCGACGAAGACGGAGAAGCCATGAAAAGCAGAATAAATCCAAGATTTGCGAGAAAAACAGGAAAAAACACCGAGTTGTTAAGCTACGCAAAAAGGAATGCAGATGGCGCCAGGATTGGCGCCGGGCGCGCGTGCGAGTCGGAGGATGGGGAGGCCTTGGGAGCGGCTCCCCTTTTCTTTCCCGAGTTCGTGTCTCGCCAATCGCCTCCTGCGAGACGAAATCTCTGTCCAGGATGTAGATTGCCATGTGGCGTGTCTAGAATACGTCCTCTGATATGTCGCAATATCCCTTTCACGAGGGATACTTGCTCCAGGAGTTAGAATTCTGGTACCTTAAGGTAAATTCTCTGGGAATATCGCCGTAGTTGTAATATACCCTAGGAAGCTACCCTATAGGAACTTCCATCAGGACGACATGGCTTGAGCTCAAAAATATATATATATATATTCAGTCTATAAATCGGTTTCATAATGGCAAATGGAAGTGCGACAAATTCACTTTTTGACGCCAGCTACATAGCATATCATGAAATTCCTTCATTAAGACTCAAGACTAACTTTCTATTGAATTTCAATAGCCTATACCACAATTACTGAATCAACAGTGATTTATAATGAGCTTTTGCAAAGTGCTTGGAGTGTTTTAGTTTCTTGAAATTGTCTTGACAAGAAAAAAATTTAACATTTTTACTTTCTTAACTCTATCCACAAATGCTTCTTTTCACCGGAAAGAACAGGCAGTCTCGTCCTGAAAATAGCATGAAACCTCCCTAAGTCGTCACAATGATACTCAAACCAAATTCCAACATGTATTATTGTATTGATGACCGTACTTACGTATTACTAGGCGACGTCTCTCCCTCTGGTATATAATAATTGTATTAGCCAAGATAGAGTTAGGTACATCGATGTTCTACTACTGCGGTGACCAAGGCTTGTGGCGAGAATGGGAGAAGCGAATAATTGTGGCTGCTGTGGGTCACTTCCTGGTAAAAGAAAGACGTCAAATTACTAGTTGACCTATTTGAAAGGCTAGGAATAAATAAACTATGAAAACATACATAAGAGGCAGAGATGGCATAAAATAATCATTAATGGAATGTGTAGGGTCATTTAACAGATATAGAATATAGAAAACAGAAGAGAGTTCATTTGCATTTAAAATGTTATCCCTTTCTGAGTCGGGATACCTTAATGTGGTGAAGGGGTTTGTGCATCACCACGATCAGCATAGCTGTACTAGTCAGAACCATCCATACTAGGCAGGTTTGGTATGAGCGATCAAACTAAAATCTACCACTATCACCGCAGCCAGCGTGATGAAAGTGGTAAAGCCACAGTCATAAATAAGGACATGTCTGAAGCCTTTGCCCTGCAGTGGACTAGAAACAGCTGCACTTATTGTAGCTGTTTATATATAAATTATATATATATATATATATATATATATATATATATATATATATATATATATATATATATATATATATATATATATGTATATATATACCTATATATGTATATATATATATATATATATATATATATATATATATATATACATATATATATATATATATATATATATATATACATATATATAGTATATATATATATATATATATATATAATTTATATATATGTATGTGTATATATATATATATATATATATATATATATATATATATATATATATATATATATATATATATATGAGTGCGTGTGTTAGTTTGTGTGTGTGGGTGTGTGTTTGTGTGTATACTCAGAGCAATGGTGGGAAATCAAAGAAAAATTATTTAGATAGAAAAATAATCTAAAACTAAAATAAAAAAAAAAAAAAACAAGAAGGCAAATAAAATGAACTGCAAAACCTGAGGAAAAATATATGACAAAAACGATATAAGAAAAGAAAATGATTGGCTGGTCCTGAGAAGTAAAAAATACTAAATAAAAAGTATAAAAATTATTCTAGCTAGACAAAAAAAAAAAGACTATAACCAAGGCAAAACAGATTACAAGGCACGATTCAAACAGATGAAAAGAAAAGCACCGCCAGAAGATAAGAAGAGATATTAGCAACAGCAAATGTTCGTCGTCAATTATCTCAAAAAAAAAGTAGGACGACAGAGAAAAAGCAAATAAAACAATCGTAAGGGATAAAATGATGACGTGGAAACGGGATCAAATATGTGCTAGATCTGAAATTACTAAGAAAAAGTGTAACTTATTCGACTCCTCAAGAAAATAAGTCATAAAAACTTGACATTGACAAATGGACTCAATCCTATAATTCATTACAGAGCAACAGAAAATATAGGTCATCGTTTTTTATCCTTATTTGAATAGATGGTGAATATCCTAGAAAATGCGTGTGTAGTGAATTCTGTATAAAATAAACATGAAGTTTATTTCTAGGGAAATGTATATACGCTCAATATTTTATATAAACATATATACTCCATGTATCTATATGTATATATACAGTATATACTGTGTTTGCATGTATATATACAGTACGTATTGTATATGTATATAAATATATATACAGTATATATATGTATGTATATGTATACATACATATATATATATATATATATATATATATATATATAAAATACATATATACATATAATATACATATATATATATATATATATATATAAATATACATATATACATATAATATATATATATATATATATATACAGATAGATATATGGACCTATCAATGAAAAGTATCCAGATATTTTAATTATTTAGTATAACCAGTCGGAAAAAATCGACATAAAAACTAAAAATAATATCAAAATCGCCACTACAAGGATATGTACAAGATATGAAATGTGAGAACAATTTTTACTCAAGCGCATCCGCTTGAAGCTCTTACATGCGCAGGAGCCGACACTTCACTAAGTCGAGATAAACAATCTACCAATGACGTCACCCCGTCCAATGTTCGCAAGACTGGCACCCTGAATCATTCAGAGGTTTCGTCGACGAATCATCAACGCCAAGAAGAAAGTGGAAGAAAGAAGTAAAAGAGATTACGCGTCAGCATAATCTAGTAGATCTGTAATGGTCACACTCTTGATAACCATACGGAACGTACAGGAAGCATTGTATTGACATCAGCACAACTGTTTTTCATAAGGGTAATAATAAAAGCTCGTGACCAATTATCGAAGGGAGAGCTTAATCGCCATGTTATATATTGCGATAGATTCAATCACTATCACGGAGAAATATCTTACCACTTACACAAATCAAATACAAAAAGAACAGAATCATCAACAGGTAAATGTTATCATTATTGTCGTTGTTGTTGTTGACGTTTTTGTTGAACTGCACTATAGAATCATAGAAAACAAAATCATTAAATGCCAAAAAATCATCGAACCTTTGCAGAGACCACTAAAACTAATCGTCAGGAAAAATCATTTTCTTCTTAATATGTTTTGCCCAATAAACGTGCACATAGCCGCCTCGAAGAGACAGGTGGTGGAAAATAGAGTAATAGGAGTCACTAAAAACCTGGATTTCATCAATTCAGCTTGTTAATAGGTGAAATCACATTTCAATCTAAAAAAAAAAAATCATCTACATTATATATCAGGTAGAGCGTGCAATGATGACGTCACTGTGGTCAAATTTCATCCTTTATAACACGAAAAGCGATAGAAAAATCACCCTTGTCGCTGCATCACTCTCAATCAGATATCCACAAGAAATCTATGGTATAGAAGATGTATAGAGAGAGAGAGAGAGAGAGAGAGAGAGAGAGAGAGAGAGAGAGAGAGAGAGAGAGATTAGGAATAGAAAGGGGAGAGAGAGAGATTAGGAATAGAAAGGGGAGAGAGAGAGAGAGAGAGAGAGAGAGAGAGAGAGAGAGAGAGGAGAGGAGAGAGAGAGAGGAGAGAGATGGGGGGGGGTTGCGAATAAAAAAGGAAGAAAAAAACACAATTGAGTGAACCCAGATTCTCCAGATTCGGTTTCATTTGATCAACCTGGTTTGTTTATTTCACCGGTGAAGGCAGTTCGTTTATTTCATAATCTTTGTATGCACTGAAAGAAGTTGCTGTTTGCGAGCTAATCTCTATTCCTTCTTTGATAAAATTTTACTGGGATGCAATCCATCTATTCTCTCTCTCTCTCTCTCTCTCTCTCTCTCTCTCTCTCTCATTTATTTATATATATATATATATATATATATATATATATATATATATATATATATACTTTATATATACATATATAAAAAGTATATATATACATATACATATATATACATATATATATAATCTGTGCTTAAATGCACCTATATTGCAAAAAAAAAAAAATGCCTTTCTTCAAATGTGCATGAATGTGATGCAGAAGATTGAAAAATGCATCATACCCGAATTGCAAAAAACACCGAGTTTTGACAATGAATATGACAGTTAATAAGGAAGATTGCATGAGAAATATTTCAGGCAAAACTCTAATAGAAGGATTGGGGAAAGAATAAAATGAAAAGGCAGGTTCAGGAATAGAGTCTGAATTGGTCTTGCTTTACTTAAGAGCATTAAAGAGTGGTATATACTGCTGGGTAATTTCATACAATTACAATTATACTTGGAACAGAAAAAGTGGCAAAAAATAAAGGTTGTTAAAACATGTACACAGAGTAGATTATGGAGCAAGTTGACTGATAGAATTTTGAGTACCTGTAGATATATCTGATAAATAATTGACTCAGAGTAAAGTAATTACAGATGACAGATGAATATTCAAATAATATGACAGGAAGAAGAGGATACAGAGCTGTGAGGGTTATCAGAACAAGCGGTGTAACATGGCAAAAGCAGAAGTTGCTCTCTAAAAAGGAAGCTGAATCGGAGAAAAGCTACTAGGATCATTTAAAGGTTTAAAGGTCACTCATGAATGGCAGAGGCATGGGACAAGACAATATGTCCTAAAGACTAACCAAATGATCAGCGCCCAAGCGCCCTCTCCATAAAACTAGGACCTGTGAGGGCCAGGCAATATATACTGATTACATAGCAGTAGACCTATAGACTCCCTCAAGTTTGGTGAGGTTGCAGACAATACTAGAAATTATTGAGCTTGAGTGGGTCTCAAAATCCGATCCAACAGATTGCCAGGCAGGGACATTTACAATAGGTTACCACAATCCAATGCCCTCTGTGTACCGCAAGAGGTGCATTGGCAGACTCCCTCCCTTACAGAGAAACTATGTGGATGCCCTAACTAACAGAAACATATCTACAAATGCTTCAACAGTACTGACCTGTAAACCTTTCTTTCCAAGCTGCCATAATTCAATCCCACGATTGAGGTATTTACAAGCCAAACACAAAATTGACAACTCCTTTCACAGGATAGCAAATAAACATGGAATAAAAGGAGGGAGGGGAATTTTCCACTGATTAGCAATTGGTAATGAGGTCAAATGCCTTTCGATTATTCCAGTAAAAAAAAAAGATACCGAGAATACTGAGAATGAAAAAAACTATCACATAGCGTAGAATCACACCCTCATCGTCTCCTCACTGATGACACTGTCAGCGGGACACGGGTAAATCATTATTCAAATTTCTTGACTAAATTGAAGTGTAAAATTGCAAGAAGGACAATGAAAAGCATTATTCCATAATATATAAGACTATTACCAATTACGGAAGTGGAGTCACTTTTTTAGAATCTCTCTCTCTCTCTCTCTCTCTCTCTCTCTCTCTCTCTCCAAAAAAAAAGTACAGAATAATAATAAGAACATGTTAATGAATGGGCAATAACATAAATCTTTAAATAGGGAAGGTATATAAATTCTCTCTCTCTCTCTCTCTCTCTCTCTCTCTCTCTCTCTCTTTCTCTCTCTCTCTCTCTCTCTCTCTCTTCCTATAAAAATGATAGTACAGAATAGGGATCAGAATACATTCCTTAATGGGCAGTAAGATAAATCTTTATTGTGTAATGGAATATATATATATTCTCTCTCTCTCTCTCTCTCTCTCTCTCTCTCTCTCTCTCTCTCAACTCTCTCTGAGTTGTATTTGTGTGCCGGTGAAGTGAACACTTGTGCGTCCATAAAAATATCCTGATTTAACGCGGATAACAAAAAGGCTATCGAGTGAAATATAGCTACAAGTTTTCGTGAATAATCGGTGATTAGTTTGAGGGCAGAAAAGTAAGATAAATTGTCGGCATAGTATAGTTATCTTGTGAATTAATAAAAATCTGAACAAGATGGCATTGTATAACACAGGCAACTCGTGGAGGGACATCGCTGGAGTCAGCAAAGGCAAATTTCATGAGTTGGCGAAACAGGAGCTCGACCGATTGACGACAGATGTCACTAACAACTCCAACCAGTGTGACGGAAAAATATTCCCAGGCATATTGAAACAATATGATCCAATAGACTGGAACAAATCTGCGGAAAACATCAGTAAAATAATTGAAGAAATTCCAAAGAAGATCCAAGTGTTAAAGAGACTTATAAAGAAAGTCTACATCAATCAACACATTCCATCAAAGAACAATAACAAGTCCAATATGGTGAATATGCTGATTGATGCAGTGGGAAAAAGAATGCCAAAATGGTGTAATACATGTAAGATATGGTATTCCCTTAATAATCCTCAACAACTGATTAGAAAATGTAATGCCTGTAATGTTCCAACACACCCCACATGTGCTGAAATACAGCAAAAAATAAAAAATAGAGACACAAAGGTATTCTGCTCAACATGCTTAATCTGGATAGAAAATATAATTAAGTCGAGACTAAAGCTGCAAATAGTTGAAGAAGAAGAAGAAGAAGAAGAGAAAAATGAACAGGATATGTGTAAGGATGCAGAGGAAATCATTGATATAACTTATGATGCCATCCAACAACATACTTATGAAGAAATAAATTATCAGATGGAAACAAATAATTGACCCAAGAGACTCTACCCCGGACCTACATACTTTTAGGGAAGAGCAAGAACAAGAAAAAAAAGAAAAGAAAGATATAGTCTGTAATAGGCTGAAAAGAAGGAATTGCAAATTTGGCGAAAGATGCTACTACAAAGCATCCAAAGATATGCCATAATTATGAAATATATGGTAAATGTGCATATTTAGACGGATATGGAAACGAATGCAGAGATCTCCATCCAAAAATATGCAAAACCCTAAAAGAAGGAAAAGGATGCAGTTTCAAAAAAAATGTCGATATATGCATCCTGCAACTATGAATGAGAGTAAGAAAACTCAGCAAACTGAAAAAAAAAACAAAAATGAAACAAAAAAAGAAACAAAAAAGCAGGCCGCGTATATACCGCACTATGCACCAAAAAAAGGCCTTTCAACCTAAATCTCCACAAATAGAGCCCAACTACAAAGAATGCATATATAATGCCAGGGGTTGGTGCAGATATGTGGATAATTGCAGGGTTTACACACAAAAATAAGTATGAAGGCGTAAGAACAAATATTATTGAAAAGTTGGATTTTTTAATGGCAGAATTCCGAGAAATGAAGAAAAGAACATCATATCAGAACAGGAAGGAAGCATGGGAGAATCCATATTATTACCAATATTAAATAATGGGAATGAAACACAAACCATAATAGTGATGAATGCACAGGGTTTGATCACGAGTAACTCTAAAAGGAAAATAGAGTTCCTAGAAGAACTAACCCAAATTGAAAAAATAGATATATTAAATATAAGTGAAACATGGTATTCCCAAGAGACTGGCAGTGATGACCAGATAAAGGGTTTCCAAACTTATAGATCAGACAGAAAAAAATAGGAATCAAGGGGGAACCGCAATGTATGGAAGAGATATAAATCAAGGAAAAAGTTTGTGAAAAATACAGCAACACAGAATGTGAATTGATTGCGGTAGAATTTGAATTTGAAAAACTAGTGAATATTGTAGTTTACATACCCCCCAAATACTAAGGAGTTTGACATAATAATAGAAAAAATAGATGATATATGTAGAAACCATAAAGACTGGAATATACTCCTATCCGGAGATTTTAACTTTCCTTTCGGGGATTGGAAAGAACGGATAGAAGAAAGTGGTTGTATGTATACATATAAAAAAGAGAGTAATAGTAGCGCAGAAGATAAGAGGCAATTTGAAAAGCTTCAAGATATTCTATTAGAACATTATATGCAACAAATAAACCACATTCCAACAAGAAAGGAAAATGTCCTAGATCTAGTATTTGTGAATGAGGTGAATTATGTTAAAGAAATAATAGTGTATAACACGGGAATTTCAGACCACAATGTCATAGAATTGATAGTTCATTCCAAAGCAAGTGATTGCAGAATTAATAAAAGCACAAAACTTTGGGAAGGATATGGAAAATATAATTTTTACAGTAAGAATATAAAATGGTCAGAAATAAATGAAGAACTGAATAAAGAATGGAAAAATGTTTTTATAAGTGATAATATACAGGTAAATACGGACATACTGTACAAAATACTGGAGAAAATTGTTGAAAAATATGTACCGAAAAAAAAACAATAAACAAAAGACGTGCATACCAAGACACAGAAGGATCTTATTTCAGAAAATTAGAAAGTGGAAGAAAAATCTTGCAAAAGAAAAAAATGTGTGGAAAATGAGGGAAATAAAATGTAAGATAGAAAATGCAGAACAAAAGATTATACAGTCGAAAGAAAATGAAAAAAGGGACTTAGAAGAAAGGACACTTCAAAATGTAAAAAGAAACCCCAAAGTACTTTACCCCTATGCAAAAAAGATGAATAAAAGGAGAATAGAAATAGGCCCTCTAAGAATTGAAGGACGGCTAACTAATGAAAAAAAGGAAATATGCAATATATTAACAGAAAAATATAAGAGTGAGTTCACGCCAAGAATTGCGAATGAGAATAATGAAACAGAAATGAGAGAAGAAAATGTTAAATATCTAACGGATATAGATCTTAATGAAGCAGATATTGTCACGGCTATAAACGAAATTAAAAATGGATCGGCAGCCGGACCAGATGGAGTTCCAGCGATTTTGTTAAAAAAAACTGCAAACACTATCGCGAAGCCGCTTGCAATACTGCTAAGACAGAGTGTAGATATGAGCGAGATATATGTTAAACATAAATTAGCTTACATAACCCCTATCTTCAAAAGTGGATCAAAACTAGAGGCAAGCAATTATAGACCTGTTAGTCTAACATCACATATTATGAAAGTGTATGAGAGGGTAATAAAAAAGAAAATAATGAACCATTTTGTCAAAAATAATTTATTTAATATGGGTCAACACGGTTTCGTACCTGGAAAAAGTACACAGACCCAACTGATAGCACACTATGAAAACATATACAATAATATGATAAATGAAAAAGACACAGATGTGATCTATCTAGATTTTGCAAAAGCATTTGACAAGGTAGACCATATCATATTGGAGAAAAAAAAAGAGAAAGCATAATATTGTGGGAAAGATAGGAAAATGGGTAAAAAAATTCCTGCAAAACAGAAAACAGATAGTGGTTGCAAATGACGAGAAATCAGATGAAGCCCAGGTAATATCTGGTGTGCCACAAGGTACGGTATTAGCTGCACTGCTATTTGTTATTATGATCTCAGACATAGACTGTGATGTTGAAAACTCCGTAGTGAGAAGTTTCGCCGATGACACAAGAATAAGTAGAGAAATTACTTGTGATGAAGATAGGAACTCACTACAAGAGATCTAAACAAAATATATGAATGGGTGGAGATAAATAGGATGGTATTTAACTCCGATAAATTCGAATCAATAAATTATGGAATCAGAGAAGGAATGGTGTATGCATACAAGGGACCTAATAATGAGACAATCACAAACAAGGAAGCAATTAAAGACCTTGGTGTAATTTTAAATAGGAATATGTTATGCAACGACCAAATAGCAACACTGTTGGCTAAATGTAAAGCAAAAATGGGAATGTTATTCAGGCACTTTAAAACAAGAAAAGCTGAACACATGATTATGCTTTACAAAACTTATGTGCGTAGTACACTCTAGTACTGCAATGTGATATGGTGCCCACACTAACAAAAGGATATAGCGCAAATAGAGAGTGTACAAAGGTCCTATACTGCTAGAATAGAAGAAGTTAAGGACCTTGATTACTGGGAAAGACTGCAATTTTTAAAACTATACAGTCTAGAAAGGAGAAGAGAACGCTACATGATAATACAAGCATGGAAGCAAATAGAAGGAATTGCTGAAAACATCATGGAGCTTAAAATATCAGAAAGAGCAAGCCCAGGTAGATTAATAGTACCAAAAAGCATTCCAGTTAAACTGAGAAAGGCGCACAGGACATTAATCCACTACGCACCAGCATCGATAATGCAGCGACTATTTAATGTGCTGCCAGCTCATCTAAGAAACATATCAGGAGTGAGCGTAGATGTCTTTAAGAATAAGCTTGATAAATACCTAAGATGCATCCCAGACCATCCAAGACTGGAAGATGCAAAATACACCGGAAGATGCATTAGCAACTCTCTGGTGGATATACGAGGTGCCTCACACTGAGGGACCTGGGGGAACCCAAACAAAAAATAAGGCAATAAGGCAATAAGGCTCTCTCTCTCTCTCTCTCTCTCTCTCTCTCTCTCTCTCTCTCTCTCCAAAAAGATAGTACAGAATAGTAATAAGAACACGTTAATGAATGGCAATAACGTAAATCTTTATCATAGGATGGCATCTCTCTCTCTCTCTCTCTCTCTCTCTCTCTCTCTCTCTCCGAAAATTACAGTATATAATAAGAATCGGAATATATTCCCGGTTGAGCAATAAGATAACTCTTTATTAAGGAATGGAATATAAGTTCTCTCTCTCTCTCTCTCTCTCTCTCTCTCTCTCTCTCTCTCGAATAGATATTATAGAATAGGAACCGGAATACGTTCCTGGTTGGGCAATAACGTAAATCTTTATTGTTAAATGGAATATAAGTCTCTCTCTCTCTCTCTCTCTCTCTCTCTCTCTCTCTCTCTCTCTCTTTAAAAAAGATATTACACAATAGGAATCGGAATACGTATCTCATTGGGCAATCAGGTAAATCTTTATCGTTGCATGGAATGTATGTTCTCTTTCTCTCCCTAAAAAAGATATTACAGAATAGGAATCGGAATTAGTTCCCAACTGGGTAATAACGTGAATCTTTATCATTAGAATAAAGTTCTCTCTCTCTCTCTCTCTCTCTCTCTCTCTCTCTCTCTCCAAAAAGATAGTACAAAATAAGGATCAGTAAACATTACTTAATGGGCAATAAGATGAATCTTTATTGTGGAATGGAATATAAGTTCTCTCTCTCTCTCTCTCTCTCTCTCTCTCTCTCTCTCTCTCTCTCTCTCTCTCTCTCTCAAAAGATAGTACAAAATAAGGATCAGTAAACATTACTTAATGGGCAATAAGATGAATCTTTATTGTGGAATGGAGTATAAGTTCTCTCTCTCTCTCTCTCTCTCTCTCTCTCTCTCTCTCTCTGAGTGTTTCTGTATGCCGGTGAGTGAATACACTTGTGCGACCCTATAAATATCCTGATTTAACGCGGATAACAAAAGGCTATCGAGTGCAATATTGCTACAAGTTTTCGTGAATAGTCGCTGATTAGTTTGAGGTCAGAAAAGTGGGATAAAACGTCGGCATAGGATAGTTATCTTGTGAATTACTAACAATCTGATCAAGATGGCGTTCTATAATACAGGCAAAGCTAGGAGGGACATTTCTGCAGTCAGCAAAAGTAAATTCCATGAGTTGGCGAAACAAGAACTCGAACGTCTTGATAACAGAGGTCGCTAGTAACTCCAACCAGTGTAACGGAAAAATATTCGCAGACATATTGAAACAATATGATCCAACAAACTGGAGCAAATCTGTGGAAAACATCAGCAAAATAATAGAAGAAATTCCAAAGAAGATCCAAGTGATAAAGAGACTTATAAAGAAAGTTTACATCAATCAACAGATTCCATCGAAGAACAATAAGAAGTCCAATATGGTGAATATACTGATTGATGCATTGGGAAAAAGAATGCCAAATGGTGCTATACATGTTAGATATGGTATTCCATTAATAATCCTCAACAACTGATTAGAAAATGCGATGCCTGTCATGTTCCAACACACCCTACATGTGCTGAAATACAGCAAAAAATAAAAAATAGAGACACACAGGTATTCTGCTCAACATGCTTAGTCTGGATAGAAAATATAATTAAGTCGAGACTAAATCTGCAAATAGTTGAAGATAAGGAAGAGGAAGAAGAAGAAGCAGAAGAAGAAGAAGAAGAAGAAGAAGAAGAAGAAGAAAAAGAAGAAGAGAAAAATGAACAGGATATGTGTAAGGATGCAGAGGAAATCATTGATATAACTTATGATGCCATCCAACAACATACTTATGAATAAATAAATTACCAGATGGAAACAAATAATAGACCCAAGAGACGCTACCCCACACCTACATACTTTTAGGGAAGAGCAAGAACAAGAAAAAAAAGAAAAAAAAGATATAGTCTGTAATTTGCTGAAAA
>NC_090735.1:94503582-94538582 GCF_036898095.1 Palaemon carinicauda | reverse complement strand
TGAAACCTTTACACCGGTGGCTAAACACCGTCGAAATGTTGTACACTCACATGCGACGTTCCCTGTCCGTTTACCCCGCCGCAGTTTTCATTGTTTAATTAGATTCTGTCACGTGTGGATCATGGGAGATAATTCTCTCAGCATTAGAAATTTGGCGCCAATTGCTCTTCTACTAGAAGAGGGGGAGGAAAAGAGATTCTGACGAAAAAGGAAAAGAATATTGGTATATCAGTCATTAGAGAAAAGAAAGAGGGAGGAAGAGTTCTGGACACCGTATAAGGAACTGGCAGATGATGAAGTGAAAAATTTTCAATATTTCAGAATGTCAAAAGCAAATTTTATCTGTTTGCTACAAATATTGAAATAAGCCTACCCAAGAACAACACAAATTGCCAAGAACCTATATCTCCAAAGGAAAGTTTTGCAATTTGCCTAAGTTAAAAAAAATTGCAAACAATGAAAGAATTTCATTAAAGTAAATGATTCACAATACAGATGAAACTTAATTAACACAAAAACTTATCCTTTCTCTCATCTCTGAAAACAAATTTTCTTACTTCCCAAAAGAAAATTTTTCATCATGTCAAACAACTCCTCAAACCCTCACGCAAGTTCAATTAACTTTTCGTCCATGGTGTCAACTGTCAACAATGAACTAACTGAACACTCTATGACCCTATGAAGAAAAGTCCATGTTGCACACCAGGAAGATGAACAGGTACGATACGGTCCTCGTTCACACGGAGCATCATCCACCCGTTGGTTGGGTAGCTAAAGGCCGTTAAACCGACCGGGGCTTCTTGGGAAGAAAGCCGAGCCAACTCGGCCGGCTGACGACAAAGAGCCATCGTCATCCTGACGGGTCGTGTGAACAGTTGCATTTGAATATACAAAGCTGGACGCCGTTTAAACGACGGCCTGCCTGTCGGAAAGAAAACGGGTCATGTGAATCAGCCTTTAGGCGTACTGACACCTCCAAAGGAGTTGAGATGGTGGTAGACGGCATGTGAGAGAGGTCAAGGCCATTAGTAGATGCAATATATTTCCTGTTTCTTAGCGACATATGTCCACTGCCATCCAACTTGATTCAGTACTGCCGGTGGGGAAGGTAGTCCACCACCAACCCAGTACACTCCCATTCATTTGTTGCCTGGCTTTGCACTCTCACACAGGCCCCTACTCCTAAAGATTTGAGTGTCCTGGCAGTGTAACTAGAACTGAATTTCTCTGCTGGTAGCCATTTCAATTTTGGGCTTACGCAGTGTCTGCTTCCAATGCCTGTCAAACGGATAATTTTGTTTTGCAGTAGGAACGCCATCTTGTAATTGCCTCCCAGTTGCCAGCTGTGCAGGTGACTTGCTGATATCGTGAATGGGCGTATTCAAATATTTTAGTATCGCGAGAGAGGCCTTATCACAGTCTAGGATGCGCCCTTCCCCTTGGTTTGCCCTGATTTTCCTTTTGGCTGTTTTTTACCATTACTTCTGTTTTTCCATTTGACTGTGAGTAATGTGCCAATGAGAGGCTCACCTTGATTCACCATCTTTTGAAGAAAGCCGACATTTCTTCGCATCCCTAGGTTTGTGCCCCCGTCTGTGGACACTTCCTCTGCAGCCCCCCACTTCGTGAAGTAGCATCTTAGCACGGATATTAATCTCTGCGAATTGGTACCATTAGGAAAATGCACTATTTCCAGCCATCCAGTGAGCCTATCAGCGTACGCCAGGTACATCCATCCGTCTAGCTGGAACATATCAGTGACCGTACATTGAAAGGGGTAGTCCGGGGGTGGCATGATGCCTATCGACTCCTCTGGTAATGAAGGTGCATGCATGTTGCAAAAAATATACAAATTCCTGTGGTGCTGAAGGTCGCCCTCCATGCCAGGCCAGTAGACGGACTGTCGAGTCCTCATGAGCATGGAGTCAATTCCTTGGTGACCTACATGCAGGTTTGCTGTGATGTCAATGAAGTTCCTCTGGGATTACAAGTCGTTCATACCCATCTTCGTATGTGTAAAGCACTAGATTTTCTGAAGTTCATAGGCGATCTCATACATCGTAAAATTGCTTAAAGCAGGCTACCTCCTGCAACTTCTGCGGTTGCCAATTGCCTGCAGATATCTTCGCCTTCAGTAACTGATATACGGGGTCTTTGGCTGCTGCTGGACGGACTGTTTTTTTCTTCCATCATGAGCTCCTCCTCATGTAGAGTCTCTATAGCTGCTACAGTGACAGCCGCTGCCATGTCGTCCTCCAACTCAACATCACATTCGTCAGGGGAGTTTTGCAGGGTAGGGAAACGAGATAGAAAGTAGGCCGCACAATTTCTTCTACCCGGTAGATACTTAATAGTAAATTTATACTAGAGGGTCTTCTCTTTCAGCCTGAACAATCTTGGGTTAGCAATGTCTTCCAGGGCTTTATCTCCCAGGGGCTTGACTAGTGGGCGGTGATCGGTGATAAATGTAAGGTTGGGGCACCCCAGGAGTAGAAATCTAGTCTTCCTTAGCACCACACGACAGCCAGAACCTCCCCCTCAACTGCTACGTACCCAGTCTCAGCGGGGGATAGGTGTCTACTTCCGTAGAGGGCTATTCTCAAAATGATTTTACAGCAGAATGGCATACCGGTGGTTATGCAGCTGCAGTACTGCTGGAGGATGACGAATCATACGCCTTCTGTGCTCCAATCTGTGAGGGCGACTGTGGGGCGGGACTTGTCGTAGTATACAAGGCCGTCCCCAGCCAACTTGCAGATGGTGTCCTGGGCACTCTTGAATTTCTCCTGTAGATACGTCCCCCCAAAATGCATGTTTGCCAGTCTGTTTCTTCTTCAATAGGTCTCTGAACAGTTCCAGGATGGGTGCGGCCGCGAGGAGCCGTGGCAATTGGTTGATGAAACCAAACCATGATCTGATATCTGTGATAGTGGGCGTGGGCGGCGTGGGAAACTTCCGAATGGCACCGAGGCTGTCCTCAATCTATAGCCTTCCCAGCCTAGATGAAATCAAATAAATTCTGCTTCCCTTCTGCAAAATTATAATTATTCTGGCTTGAGCATGATGCCTTTAGCAGTACATGTTGCCAGAAAATCGAAGGTGTGCCAGAAGGATTCGTCAACCCTACAGTCATAGAGAAGGGTATCATCTACGGACTTGTACTTACGTAGTATGTCCTTAATAGCGTCGTCAAATCATCTTGTATAGGCACCTGATGCTGAACAGTGGCCAATAGGGTCTTGAAGTACTGGAAGCAGCCCCAGGGCGCAATGAACATTGTTAGGCGGCGACTTTCCTCGTCGAGTTCCACCTGGTGGAATCCCCAAAATGCACCAGCCACTTGTAAGAGTGCTGGGGGATGCCAGATACCATATCCAATGGTGCTGGGGTTCAATGGGTCTCCCTCCTACAGAAGAAAATTAGGCATTGATAATCCAATGTGCGTCGTGGATGGCCCGACTTCTTTGCCACTACGATCATTTGTGCACACCATTCTGTCGCCTCTCTTGGGGGGACTTCTTAGATGACACCCTTCCGTATATCCTCTTTAATTGAACCTTCATCTCGACTTCCCAATGCTTAGGAACTGTTGCAAGAGTATGACATGCATATGGCACAGCATTTAACATTAGATGGATGTGGTTGGGCACTCCCACCATTACTGGTAATGGCTCCCTAGTCGTGTTGAAGGTCGTCAATGAGAAGCATTGGAGTAACCACTGTTCCAAGAGAAGGACGTTTTCTTCGATGGGTTGTAGCAGAACAGATGAAGGTCTGGAGGGCGGTGTCATGCCATCAGACACACTCGTTGATATAGGTCTCGGGAGATGATGCAGAAAGTCAATTGGGACGAGTTCAAGGTCCTTGCACGCTCAGAGAGAGACGTACAATGACCTTGCAGATTTAACGAAATACACTTCTTGCACACTGGTACAGCTTCTGAAGGAGATTCAGAAAGTCGCCGATCTCCGGTACTCCAACTTTAAGTTGGTGACATCTCTTGAGCCAGCCTGACTCTGCAATAGCATAGGCCTTATGTTGATGAATGATGAACATATCCGTGCCACGACGCATACTAGCGCCCGTGTATCAGCAACGGCACTTACATTCATGAACCTGGGCCCCTTCCCCTCCACCACTTTGACCATGACAGTGGGTTGTGATAGGCACTAAATTGCAGCGATAATTGCCC
This sequence comes from Palaemon carinicauda, assembly GCF_036898095.1. Lineage (NCBI taxonomy): Eukaryota > Metazoa > Arthropoda > Malacostraca > Decapoda > Palaemonidae > Palaemon > Palaemon carinicauda. Next base: position 94,534,390 of record NC_090735.1, on the reverse strand, counting down.
CTGTCATTACCGAGGCCTGGGGGAGACCACTGCTATCTTCCTGCTTTTGCAATATTTCTTGATATGGCCAGTCTTCTGGCAGTTATGGCAAACGAGAGACCTTGCTGGACATGCGTTTTTCTCTGGGGTGACTCCCTCAACAGTTTCTGCATATTGGTTTAGCGGCGATGAGGTTCGGTGACAGTTGGCTTCTCACCGCATGCACGGTAGCCATCTCGGGCGTGGCACCGGCGCCACTTTCCACATCAACTGGCACAACTTCAGTGTCTTGTTGCCATCTTTGCTGTATTCCACACACGTCCTGCTTGGCCGCTTCAAACGCACAACACATTGCTCACAAGCTATCAACACTCGTTAAAGACCCACATGATTTGAATATTTGTCTTGTTAACACTTGATCCCACAGAGCTTCCTTAATAACAGATATTCTGAAAGGTTATAATCCCAATTAGGACACTGAAACCCACAGTCTATGGCCTTTTGAGAGCAACGAACAAAGAAATCACTGACACTTTCATTGAGGCCCTGCACCACATTGAAAAACTCTAACCATTGCAGTGCTTGGTTCGTTGCACGGAGAACGAGGTTGGAAATGGCGTCCAATGCCTCCTCAGTCAAAAAGGCATTCCAAACTTCTGTGTTGTATCTGACGTCAAGGGCACGCTGCAGCGCCGAAGTGCAGTACAGTCTCACATATCGCATGGCCTCGTTGGCTGGCACCTTGCAAAGTTGGAGCCAACACTCCATTGATCTTCACCATGATCGGAACGTGGCCACTAACATTTCCATGTCGCACTTTTCAGGGGGTGCGGATACTGGGACCCTAACCAGGAAACCAAGTGTTCCAGATGGGGCAAAGTTGGCAAAGCCTTACTGGAAGTCCTCTATTGCACGTTGTGCCATCCATAACTATGCACATGCAGCGTCACGAAGGGCCAGTTAGTTGGGATTCCTGAGGCCAGCAGATCTCTGGGCAGGAACTGTAGGTCTTCATAAGGTTGGCATGTTGACCGTTTAAGAGCATAAGTAACTCATTTGCCATGTAGGATACTTAGGATTGGAGGATTGCAATGAAACACAGTGTGTTCAGTGGGGAGTATAATATGTGATGGTGCGTCTCTTACGAGATACGGATACAGACAGACTGACTCGCCTGCATTAGCTTGCAATGCATGAGTCAGGAATATTTCCCTTCCTACATACGGAGAACATATATTTACATTATAATCTTACAGGAAGTATAAGGAAAATTATAGTTTCAGAATGCAAAATTTACTTCTCTGTTCTAGTTCTTTTTGGTTTCTCTATTTTTGCCAAAAAAAAAAAAATATGGCAGGTTACTTCATTTGTAAAAACTTTCCGGCTTATTTCAAAATTTCATGTATTGGATAAAAGTAGAAAATACAGCAATGAATCTAGAGTTGTCCAAACTGACAACAGCACAGGACTTGGGAAAGGATAAGATCAAGAACTTATTATCAGGTGATAACTAGAAAGTCCTTAATCCTCATTACTATATTGCGTTATCTACATATATTTTCATATAACTTAGTATAAAACTGGTTTTACATGTGTTTATATTTTCGATCGATACCATAGGGTCAAATGAGGTATTCTAATCGACAGCAAGGTGTCAATTTAATGATTGATGACAAGAGGTCAACTAATCGACCCAAAGTAGGGAAATGATAATTGCTACGAGAAGGAGCTATCAAAACCAAAACGTCAATTAAACGATAACATTGGATCAAATGAGTATAGTGAAAGAGGGTTAAATACCGATGAAAAGAGGCTACCAAATTGACACAAATTAGACAAATAATCGATGCAAAACTGTCATCTAATAGTTAACGAATTTTTTTTTCTCTCTCTCTCTCTCTCTCTCTCTCTCTCTCTCTCTCTCTCTCTCTCTCTCTCTCTCTCTCTCTCACACACACACACACACACACAAACACACAGGTACAAGTAAACTTAATAAAGTTTAAGGCCACCGACGTCTTCACTCAGTGACTTCTTGTAGTTCAAGGCAATCCACGTGTGGATCTGCATGTGATATCAATAGGAGAGGAATGACCATTGCGTGACAATTACTAATATAATGAAGGGAAACTTGTGTTTTTTTTTTTAACTTATTAAAGAGCAACAATGAAGAAGAAAGACAGTAATAGAACGGTGTCACCATTAATACAGTTTCAAATCCCAAAACTTGGGTTATATAACCATTATATAACTCTCTCTCTCTCTCTCTCTCTCTCTCTCTCTCTCTCTCTCTCTCTCTCTCTCTCTCTCTCTCTCTCTCTCTCTCTCTCTCTCTCTCTCTCTCTCTGTGTGTTATGTAACACATATATAACTTATATAACTCTATCTCTCATACACACACACACACAAACAACATAAAAAGTTAAAATGAAGCAGATTAATATAGTCTCAAAGCATAATTAAACTTGATGCTCTTTCAATTAAGTCTTGGGGAAAGTAACAATAAATAAATATTCAAACCAAAGAAAAAATTAATAAAAAACTGAGAAGGTTGTATCTTTCCTAAAGTAGCAAGTGCTCTGAGGAAATTGGCAACAGCAATGGAAAAAAAGTGATCAGCTATTTGATTCTCAGTTCACACGCTAAGAAAAGGACTTATCCCCTGACACACGCATATCTATCAAGAACCGATTCAAAGTCACGGTAAAGACTGGTGTTGCCATATGAAATAAGTAAACATTCAGTCCAGAAAATTCAAGATCATTCCAACGGCATTTGCATGGACTTTCCAGATTCAGAATCCGTTGGATTATTTCAGAAGACTAAAGAATGGAAGTAAAAAACTTCCGAACTATCTAGAGATCAGTACATTAGCTATTAGTACACAGCTCTCATAGTTGTGTGTGTATGTTTGTGTGTTTATCCAACAGAGAGCAGATCAGGGAGAGATATACTAACGATATTAGCGAATACGAGACTAATAGAAAGAAGCTCCTCTGTCATCAAGGAGAAATATAAAGGGTTCTATCGTCCCTACATTGGGATATCTCAGGCTTTGAGATATTGCATTAGTATTCCAAACAATTCTCACTTCCGAAAGAAGTAGGCCCCAGATGTTACTGCTTACCACCAATGTGATAGTGGTCGATCTTAGAATGACTCAATTTCCGGTAAACTCGATCATGCATTTGTTTGTTTGTTTTCTTTATCTTTGTATGTTCATCCGATTGCCATAACAGGGGTTTAACCCAGAGATGAAAAAAAAAACAACAGCAGTCCCTACCACATTCATGCTTCAATTGGAAATAATGGATAATTTGGCTTTGCAACAAAACTTCCACATTATTTTTTGCTTCATTCACCGACACACAAGGTTCATCAGCAGCACTTTCCTGACCCGCCCAGACAATTAGGTTTCGTATTGATTTTAAAACTTGGGTTCAGGATTCGAAGTGGCAAAGGATCTAAACATGATCAAAGTAGTTTAAATATTAAGAGGTCATTGAAATTCGACAATTAAAAATGAACACATACGAACAATATAATCATATATATATATATATATATATATATATATATATATATATATATATATATATATATATATACACATATATATATATATATATATATATATATATATATATATATGTATATATATATATATATATATATATATATATATATATATATACATATATATATATATACATATATATATATACATACATATATATATATATATATATATATATATATATATATATATATATATATATATATATATATATATATATATCTATATATATATATATATATAAATATATATATGAATATATATATATATAAATATATATATACATATATATATATATATATATATATATATATATATATATATATATAAATATATATGAATATATATATATAAATATATATATATATAAATATATATGAATATATATGAATATATATATATATATATGAATATATATATATATATATATATATATATATATACATATATATATATATATATATATATATATATATATATATATATATATATATATATATATATATATATATATATATATATATATACAGGAATGTTCAACCTAATGTACGATATGTTTTCCCGGTTATGTGTATCTCTTTGCACAGAGTTCAGGCAAGGACAGTACTCCCTCATCCCTTGATCTGTACTCATCTTTTGAACTTTAAAGGAACCAACTATTGCTGTGTATGTCTTAACCTGTCCACATGGCGCAGTGATTCTCTTTCTAAAGCAGGACCTACAAGATGCTAAGACGAGGCCCTCAATATACACCCAGGGGCATAGCATGTCAGCGCAATGAAGGACATGACTTGTTACAGGCTTTGGTTGGCCTCATGGCACAAGGAAGACCACATGGATCAGCCTTGGCAGGTGTTAGGGCGATGTGCCCTGATAAGTGTAGCTATGAGATGACACAAAGCAGTTTTCGAGAATGGTGTCGTTCTATAAGCGATTGGCTGGCCTTAAGAAAAGTTTCAGGAGAGAATGCACTTATCAGTATCTGGTTAAACTGCGATGAGAAATTAAGGATGGCTATAGATGCAACGCACTCAGAGGCACAGTGGAAGTCATTAACGGCCTCTGAGGCATTTAACAAACAGGAGAAGATTATGACAAAGTCTGTTAATAAGGCAGTGACATCGGATAAGTTTTTTTCAGCGCAACAAGGCGATCAAATAACAGTGAAATCCTTTGTGAACAGGTGCCAACAATTGGCCTTAGATTGTGGGTTTAAATGTCCTTACTGCCATGCTCATCTGAATGATTTTGTGTTAGTTCTGCGGATAACAAGTGGTTTAAGCAATGTGGGACTTAAGCAAGAAATCCAATAGGATCATGAAAAATTCAATACTGTGGTAGTTTGAAACCTACTGGTAGCAGTAAGTCAGATGACAGGTGTAAAAAGTGTGGTGGTTGTTCTCATTGGCAGGGAAAATGTCCTGTTGATAATGTAAAATGTTTTCAGTCTGGTATTATGGGGCACTATGCTAAATTCTGTCATCAAGGGAGACAAGAGCCCACTAAAACAGCACCTATTGTGGATGCATCTGTGACATCATGCACTGTTGCTTATCCAACTGCAGATAATCGGAAGGTAGGCCTGTGTGTGGCAGTGGGGAAACTACCGATGGTGAAAATAAAGTTTTCATGTGAGAGTGTCATTATTGAGGCTGTTCCAGACACTGGGCAGAAGTGTGTATAGTAGGGGTAGATTTGTTACCAAAATTGGGTTAAAAGGTACCTAACCTCTCTCAGTTTAATGAAATTGTAAATCACGCAGGGGAGAAGTCATTAAAATTATACGGGACTCTTGATATGCTAAGAGAATTGGGGGATAAATCAGTGAGCACTAGAGTTATTGTTGTGCAAGGTGCTACTCGTTTTTATATGTCTTTGGGAGTGTGTAAATCACTAAGCCTAGTGCATGCAAAGTTTCCCCATCATACTGTTGCCACCGTGCATGACGTCACTCAGAAACCCTCTGTGTCGACTAACCCCTGCCAGACACCTGAAGAAAATGTTCGCACACGGGTAGGGGATGTTGGGCGTGAGCGCGAGATATCATACGCTGCCACGGAGGAAAATGTCCCTAGGCTGAGGGACTGGCCGCTGCAACGTTTTGCGAAGACTACTTTCAACGTTTCAAGAAACCCTTTGCTGATGATGAAAGGAGCCCCTCACCACATTCCCTTGAGAGAAGGTGCCACCCCCTATGCATGTCATGTACCCATGCCAGTTCCAAGGCATTGGGAGGCCGATGTTGAGGCTCAGCTCGATGAACATTAGGGATAATTAGAGAGTTCCCTGCAGGTACAGCTACGGACTGGTGTGCTAGGGTGGTTGTAGTAACAAAGAAAAATGGTAAACCACGAAGGACCGTTGACTATCAAGAGCTTAATAAGAATTGCAAACGAGAAATGCATCACACATGTGCTCCTTTTGACATGGTCTCGAGTGTGCCACTTCGTACATACAAAACTGTAGTTGATACCTATGCCGGATTCCACCAGGTGCCGTTAGATGAAGAAAGCCGACAGTTGATAACGTTTATTACACCATGGGGGAGATACCAGTATTGTCGAACACCTATGGGTCACTGCTCGGCCCCCGATACATACACAAAAAGGTTCGATGACGTCATTATTGATCTACTGTACATAGAAAGTACAAGTGCATTGATGAGAGTGTCGAGGAAGCCTTTTAGCATACTTTTGATTTTTTTAAATTATGTGGAGAGAATGGGATTACTCTAAATCCGAATAAATTCCGATTTTGTCAAAGACAAGTAGAGTTTGTGGGGTATGAACTGGATTTGGATAGTTATAGACCTTCTAATGAGTGTATGAGTGCCAGCCCAACGATCACGGATATAAGATCTTGGTCTGGGCTCGTGAACCAAATTGCACCTCTCGTGGCTGTAGCACCAGTAATGTAACCATTCGGGGACCTTCTCAAGAAATCCCCTCATCGGAAAGTTTAATGGGACCAACGCCTCCAAAATAATTTTGTTGCAGCCCGGGACAGCATTTGCAAGATGTTGAGCGACGGACTGACATATTAGGATAAGACAAGGCACACTGCTGTTCTTACTGACTGGTGCAGAGAAGGAATTGGGTTTGTTATATTGCAACAATATTGCAATTGCGAGGATCTCAATGCCTCTTTTTGTTGTAAGGGGGGGTGGAAACTGCCATTATATGGCAGCAGACACCTGACGGAAGCGGAGGCTGGCTATGCCGTCATTGAGGGGGAAGCAGCTGCAGTAGTGTGGTGCCTTTGGAAATCGATGTTGCTTTTATTGGGATGCCTAAATTCCATTTTAATCACGGATTATAGACCTTTGGTAAAACTCTTTGGGGATAGGAGTCTGAAAGACATTGCAAACCCGAGAATACTAAGGTTGAAGGAGAAAACTATGCAATATAGTTTTACCGTAAAATATATACCAGGAAAGAAGAATTCGGCAGCGGGTGGATTATCAAGATAACCAGTGATTCGCAGTGAAACTACCGTCAAAGACGAAGAAGAGGAAAAGCTTAAGAATAAAGTTTGTATTGCCTCCATGACGTCATCACTGGCGGATGACGTCATTACTATGGACTGGGCCACCATAAGAGGGGAGGCAGACAAGGATCCTGATTATTTACTATTGCAGCGACGTGTCAATGAAGGGGGTTGTCCGTCATCAGTGTCTCAAGTGGCGCCTTGCCCTAAACCTTTTTTTAATGTACGTAATAAACTGAGTGTCACGTATGCATAGGATGAGGGGCATGTTCGTTTGGTAGTTCTGGAGGTATTATGTTTACGCATTGCAACCAATCTACATTCAGATCATCAGTCAAGTGACTCCATGATCAGAAGAGCACGAAAGGCAGTTTATTGGCCTGGAATTGAAGGTGATTTACCAAATTACAGGGTACGGTGTCATGAGTAAAACCTTGCAGCACCTCAACAAAGGGAAAGTATTATATATAACACCCCTCCAGAATATCCGTTTCAGAGAACTGTTGCTGATTTATTCCAAGTAGCAGAGATGCATTATATGGTATACGCCGATCGACTGACTGGATGGATGGAAATCTATTTCTTCGCTAACGGAACTACGTCTGCGAGGTTGATCCCAGTTTTTAGAAGATATTTTACGCAGTGGGGAGCACCTGAAGATATATCAGTGGATGAGGGCACGAATCTAACGAGCATGGAAATGAAACATTTCTTCAGTAGGTGAGAGGTATCTATGAGAGTGTCGTCTGCTCCCTACCCCCAGTTCAATGGGCGGGCAGAAGATGCTGTGCGCACGGCCAAACGAACGTTACTGGGTATTATTTTACCTAATGGAGGGCTAGACAATGATAAGGTAGCTCAAGCAATATTGCAATAAAGAAATACACCATTATGTGGTATAGATAAGTCTCCCGCACAGCTGGCCATGGGTCGCCAACTTAGAGACTCTGTGCCAATGTTAAAAAGTCATATATATTACACCTGGTAAAATAAAGGAGACCTGGTGGTGGAGCAAAGAAATTGGAAACATTCTCAAGTCCTAGAGGGAGAAACTGAAGATCTGGAAAACATCAGGGGGAATAAAGGTTAGGAGGAGTATAAGATTGCAAACAGGATTGCAAAGCGTTCATTGAGTGAAAGAAAAGGGGAACAGCATGATAAACTTTATGAAGAACTAGAAACAAGAGATGGGGAGGAAAAAATATTTAGAATCTCAGCAGAGCGAAATCATGGAAGTAAAGATGTAAAAGCAGTCACAGAACAGTTAAATGGCAATGTTTTTAGAGCAAATGATGAAATAAAGGATAGATGGCAAAGCTATTTTGAAAGGTTAAATGAAGAAAATGAAAGAATACCAACAGAGGGAATGGAAGGTGTGGTCTGGACGAATTCAAAGAGATAACAAGAGTGGAAGTTGAGGGAGCCTTAAAAAGGATGAAGAACGGAAAAGCGACAGGACCAGACGAGTTACCAGCAGAGATTTGGAAGTATTTGGGTCAAGATGAAAAAACAGGAGAATGAATATTCTGATCCCCATATACAAAGGAAAGGAAGGTGTAATGGAGTATTCAAACTATAGAGGAATAAAATTACTATCTCATACCTTCAAAATCTGGGAAAGAATCATAGATGGAAGACTTGGAGGGTTGGTGCATATTTCGGACATCCAACAAGATTTCATAACAGGCATGAGCACAACAGATGCAATATTTTCTCTAAGACAACTAACAGAGAAATATAGAGAAGGAAGAAAGAATTTGTAAATGATATTTATTGATCTGGAAAAAAAAAATATGACCATGTACCACGAGAAGAGATTTGGATTAATTTAAGGGCCCTAAGAATACTGAAGTATAAGTAAATCTGGTCGGGGATATGTATGAAAATTGTTGACCAACGGTTCAATGTGAAGCAGGAGACTGTGTGGTAATCAATGTACAGGCAGGCCTTCAACAAGGTTTGCCTTTAAGCCCCTTTTTATTCACTCTGTTGGTAGATGTCATAACAGAAGATCTGAGACATGAAATGCCCTGGACAATTCCGTATGCATATGATGGATTCTTATGCGCTAGTGATGATGAAGTACTAAATATTAAAGCAGTGGGATGGAGGAACAGTTTGGAAGAGAGAGGTCTGAGAATAAAATGAATCAAGACTGTAGGAATGCACTGTGAATTTGAGGAAGCAGAAAGGGAGAATGGGTTAGATCTTGCAAGTGATGTTCATAAGTTGGGAGATGTAGAAAGTTTTAGATATCTAGGGTCTGTGATCCAAAAAGCAGGACAACTAGATGGAGAGCTAACTGAAAGGATCCAATCAGGGTGGAATAGCTGGAGGAAGTAGGGTGCTATGTGATCGTAGGATGCCAATGAAGCTAAAGAGCAGGATCCGCTGCAATGTTGTACTCGTCCGAAACATGGATAACTAAGAGGAGAAATTGAACAGGATTAATGTAACTGAGATGAGGATATTGAGGTGGCAATGTGGCCTTACTAGAAAGGATAAAAGTTAAGAACAAACATGTTAGAGGTACTTTTAAAATAGCACCAGCTTCAACCAAGGTGAGAGAAAGTAGACTGAGATGGTATGGACATATAAAGAGACTACCTGGTGGGAGAAGTGGGAGTTGGGATTGAGCGAGGAAGATCCACTGGACCGAAGGAAATAGAAGAATTTGTTGAAGACCCATCACAGCGACCCAAAATAGGGACAAGATTGTAGAAAAAGAAGAAGAATATTTATACATATATATGCATAAATATATATATATATATATATATATATATATATATATATATATATATATATATATATATATATATATATATATATATATATATAATTCATGCGAGTGTGTTCGTGAGACAGTTATCAAAAGTACTCATGGTTTATGCACTTTCAAATACTGACCCAGAGATATTTATTATAAAGTCCACTATACAGTCGATAAGTACATCAAAATGGCCAGGATTCGAACATATAGCATTATACTTTGATACATCATTAGACAGTCTACTTTTTTACTTGGCTATCGAGGGTGAAATAGTTTATTTTGACATCAGTGTACATATTCTAGTATAATTCAAGTCTTTTAGGTATATATTAATTCAACTATTTATGGCCTAGTCTTTGGAAATAGGAAAAGCTGTCCTTCCACATGGGTGTTAATGTTCTTTCTATGCCAGTCAACACTCGCAAATTTTCTTGACTCGTCAGTCCATCGTCTTTTCTTCCTTCTGCTTTATTTGCAATCTCTAGGGGCCCATTCTGTTATTTGTAATATCCATTTATTATCTGTCACTCTCATTATAAATCCTGACCATATCCATTTCTTTTACTTGCATGTCCAGGAAGATCTGAGTGTAAAAGATGCAACATGCATAACGAACCAATTGAACGACGGTGCCAGAGATTAACATCTAGATCAGGAATAAGATATCTAATGGACCGTAAGTCCCTCTCCAATAAATTAAGATGAAAATCAGCATCTGAAGACCAGACAGGAAAACAATACCCGAGAGAAGGTAGAATGGAAGTATGTGTAAACAATATATATATATATATATATATATATATATATATATATATATATATATATATATATATATATATATATATATATATACATATATATATATATATATGTGTGTGTGTGTGTATAGAGAGAGAGAGAGAGAGAGAGAGAGAGAGAGAGAGAGAGAGAGAGAGAGAGAGAGAGAGAGAGAGAGAGAGAGAGAAATGAAAACATATCATTCAAGTAAACATATATTTATAAAAGTTTCGCCGTTGAATACGCAAACAAATTAAAACTCACTGAAATATTGCAAGTAAATACATATATAGATAAGGGTAAAAATCTCGAAATATTACTTATTATACAATAAACGTAAATCCATTCATAAAGATATCAAACGGCTAAGGAAATATAATACACCCATGTCATACACCTGTTATTCACCAAACCAGTCGCTCGCTAGCTTGAAAATTCTAAATCCCGCTCATCTCCGTCAAAAACACCTTTTATCAATCTTAATGCCTTATATTCTCTAGCAGAAACTTTGGCCACCTCCATATGCCACACATACATTTATCCCTTCAATACTTAACATCCAATTATTTCATAAGATCTAGACACATATTTTCGCTTTTCTAAACTCAAAGACTTCTTCCACTATCAGTCCACTTGTCATATGTCTTGATTTTTCAATAATAATCTTGTCATAATCGTTCCTTGATAAACTATTCAATTTTGTGCTCCATAATCATTATCCTCGTACATCACCTTTACCCTTATGATCCCCTACTTTCATTAAGAACTTTCCCCTCATTCAAACACCTTACACACCTCTGTCAGCCCCTCACCTCAACACCTCAGTACTTTGTACTCATAAAATACCATCGTCCTGTTTAGTTTTTGTTTTTCTTTTAATCTTCGATATCTCAATTGCCCTCCCTATAATCTCAATACTCACTTAGGTCTATACGAACAATAAACAATTGCATTAATATTTTATGATGCTGCTTCATTCACTTCAAGCTCTCTTCCTTGTTCAAAATCCAACAAATCATCAAAACACTCACTATCAATCAAGGCATTATGATGGGAAATTATGTATATCATCATAATCAACAGTATTTATAACGATGGGGGATTAAGAGATTCACTTTTAATCGATGCTTGTAATTAATAAAAACTAAGACTAGATCACTGCAAATAATGATAGTGTACCGAGAGAGAGAGAGAGAGAGAGAGAGAGAGAGAGAGAGAGAGAGAGAGAGAGAGAGAGAGATTCTCTGCAAACATCATACATCCATATCTTCATTTGTATCTTTTATTAGAAGACTAATTTTCCCGAGCTGTCAAAAATAACGGCTAAATATATAGATAGATGCGCACGCGCACATACACACAAATTGTGGTTTCTGAATTTAACCCCTCTCGACAGAGTATGACTACTCTGTCTCCCCCCTATGTATATACATATATATATACATACATACATACACACACACACACACACATATATATATATATATATATATATATATATATATATATATATATATATATATATATATATACGTATGTATATATATATATATATATATATATATATATATATATATATATATATATATATATATATATATATATATATATATATATATATATATATATATATATATTCACACACATATATATATATATATATATATATATATATATATATATATATATATATATATATATATATATATATGTATATATATATTCACATATATATATATATATATATATATATATATATATATATATATATATATATATAATATTTATATATATACAATTTATTATTGTAAAATAACTGATTAATATTTCTATAAAGATATTGTACATCAAATCCCTTTCATACCACAGACTTTTTCTCACTTTCTTACCTTATCATTATCCTGTATTCGTGTACAGCTGTACACAGTCTTCCTTTGTCTTGAATTTATACATTGAATAATTGGTTTATTTTCTAGTGCATGTGCACAAGCAACGTACATACATATAAAGAAGAATACCCTCTCTACGTTTTCTTCTAAGCAGCACATGTAGCAAATGCCACAAGGTTCCAACCAAATTAAACAAGAGCCATCAAATGTAATGCACTTATTTCATCTCTACTTTCGTTACCGTTATGTTGTTAATTTTTATGGTAATGTCAACTTCATTGACTAAAGCCATTGAATGTACGGATGTAACTATCACCCTTATGCGACCCTTTGGAAGCATATAAATACTTGAGTTGTCGCTACATAAAGTAAGTTGTTCAAGCGTCTATCCCTCCCGTCACATTGGTGATCTGCAGAGCGACCAACTCTCAGCTCACTACATTTTCTGCCATATCCTTCGACTATATCAACAACTGACCCCGACTTATTTTCCAAGGCTGCCACAGTGGCACTTCTGCCCTTCGCCAGTATAGATGTCTTTGCCTGGCTACAACACAATGAGGTTCAGTCCCGCATCAAGGGCATGAACCACTCAAGCAGCAAAGTAGACTATGTCCTCGTTGTGATCGTCAATGACACCTCCTCAGAAATCTCTGATTTGCTAAGTGTGCAAGAGATGCCCCCCATTTAGTATGGTGCCCTCAAATGTGAACCTCCTGGAGCGATAATCATAGTCTTTATACACCCATATAGCTAAGACTTTTCATCCCTCTAAACAACCGTTAGGGGATCAAAAGGCAACAATGGCTCTCAGACAAATCATCAGTATTGTTCCCCTTCAGCCTGTGCAGATGGTTCCTCATGAAGTGGACCTATTTCATGCCCATTGGGTACTAACCTGTCAGAATTTGTGCAAGCCACCCTTCCCAATGTTGATACCCTGCCCATGAAGGACCTAATGACCAGAGTCATTTTCCCATCATCAAGAACTTAATCAACAACTCCAATCCTTACGAAAGGGACGACCATAAAACGATGACTGAAGGTGAGGTGAATGCTGTAGGACATTAATGCCTGTGCAGCGAAGAAGACGCCCTCAACCCACCTATGCCGCAAAATGCTCTTGCTTCAACAAATGCCCTCAACAGCCACTGGATGACACCCTTCGCCCTTAGTTGTGCTACTACCACTCCAGATATAGGACTGCAGCTAAGTAATGTGCTACTGAATGTCTATGTTCAAAATTCATATAAGTAGGTCAATGCCAGTAGCAATGGCGTCCTCATTAACTAATATCTTCTTTTTAGACGAATCAGGATCTAATGTGTGCTTCCTGGTAGATACTGTTGCGCTACTACCACTCCAGATATGGGACTGCAGCTAAGTAATGTGCTACCAAATGTCTATGTTCAAAAATCATATAAGTAGGCCATTGCCAGTAGCCATGGCATCCTCATTAACTAGTATCTTCTTTTTAGACGAATCAGGACCAATGTACTGAGCCTATGGCCCTGCCCAAGACTAGAGAACAAAGATTCAATTTTGGAGTATCCTTCTTGTAGAAGAGCTTCTTACAGAGACTCTTCTACCCTTACCAAGTAGCCACCGAACAATTACAATGCAGTAGTTAACTTCTTGAGTGAAGAAAAAAAATTTCGGTTATCTTCGTGTTATCAGGTGTACGAGGAAAGAGGAGAATATTTGTTGGATGCGTTGGCAAAGGAAAAGTAATCAGAAAACCAGAGCGAGATCCAATACAGTACTATCTAGCCAATCAAAACACACAATAACTCTTTAACGGTAGTACCTCAATCGGAGGCTGGTGCCTTGCTCAACCTACTAGCGGTCTACACACTGATCCTGGACACAATCTGGTGTCACGGCCCTCAAAATTATATTCCATTACACACACACATACATGCACACATACACACACACACACACACACATATATATATATATATATATATATATATATATATATATATATATATATATATATATATATATATATATATATATATATATATGTATATATATGATATGGCTCCCGAAGTCTGGGTTCTAAAAATATATTATATGACTCCCAAAGTCTGGGCATTAAAAAAAACTATACTATACTACGGCTCGTGACTGGGAACCAAGCATATAATATTATTTTTGGGGTCAGGCCATGTCGTCCTGATGGAAGTTCCTTCGTTAGTAGCTTCCTAGGTTATATTTGACTACAGTGATAAATCCCAGAGAATTTACCAAAGGTATCCAGAATTCTAACTCCTGGGGCGAATATCCCTTAAAGATTTTTAAAAAGGGATATCGCATAATATCAGAGTACATATTCTTGACACATCGCATAGCTATCTGCACCCCTAATAGCGTTTTCGCTTCGAGGGGAAAAGTGGCAAGAATATAGGAGAGCCGTTATTAAAGCAACGCTCTTACTGTACTGTAAACAGGCGCCACCCCGCCACCTCGTGGCGCCATCTAGCCATTCTTTCCCTTGTAGCTTTGCTGACCGGTGTTTATCCCGTGTTATCTCTCGCTATTTTGGACTTTTTTCGTTGGTATGATGTCTTCACCAGCCTCATCTGCTTCTGGAAAGTTAACTAATATCTTTGAATTGTGTAAATGTAAGCTCTTGCCAGTTTTACTCTTCGATTGAGATCGTAATTAACGTAACAAGAGCTGTTGCCAGCCGGATGGCGTCATGGACGCGGTCGTTCTTTCTGTACATTTAGTTAGCCAGAACGACTTTCCCGGTGTCGCTTGCTTTTTAACTTTAGCTATTTAGCAATTTAGCTAGGGATTCTTATATCATGTCCTTGTTGTCGTGGATTTGGCTAAGAATATCGAACCTCAAGAGTGCTAGTCTTCCTAGCCTAGGCACCTTCGCACTTCATGCATGATATAACCTTCCTGGTAAGGTTTTATTGAAGCTCAGGCAATATTTTATACATTTAAGATATTACTGCATAAAATTTTCCTCTTCCAAGATAGTATACGAGAGAGTTTCAGTGAACGATTCTCACTGCACCTAGGCTACTAGCCTAGGGGCTTTAGTATACTTTCATACATGTCCCCAATTGCTCTTGTATTGTCTTTTAAAGGGAGACTGACACCTCCTATACCTTTTAAGCCAATACCAATCTCCTGGCGGGATTTAAGAGCAATTCCTCTTCCCTCTGACTAGTCTAGGCTACCCTCGGTTAGCTTTGCCCTGAACTGAGTTCTGGCAAATCTTTACTGGGGTGTTCCGTTTCTTTCTCTTAACCACCGAGTCAGTTTTGAGCTTAGAACGGGACATCAGAGTAGAATGTCTGTGTTTGGCATCCGCCCGTCTTGGTGAAATGATTTCCCAAGTCAGGTTAGGTTGATTTTACAGAAGGCTAGACCTCCCTAGGCCATACCCTGGAGGTCTTATATGACAATTCCTCCTCCCTTGGCCTAGCAGACAGTCCTGTACTGGTAGATCTTAAGCCGAAGAATTGATTTCTTCCACTGCCTAAGATCTCTGGTACGAGATTCTGTTCCCTTTTGAGATTGCGTCCTGTATGCCGCCTTCTCACTTAAGACTAACCCAACCTGGGGAATTGAATTCCCCAACTATGAGGTCGTCTACTATGGGATCAGAATCGCCCAGGTCAGTACTGCCTTTGGGTATTACCTCACCTATAGGACCCTAGCCCCTCCCCTGCTGTCCCTTTTGTGTTGGCCTAGCCATCACACACCCTGGCCGTCATTCTACATTCGACCCTATGGGTAGTGTTCTTCAATCCTCCCTTGGACTGCCTTCCATATCCATGCTACTAATATGGATGGGATATGGTCGGATGGAAGCCCGAATTTAATTCCCCCCTTCAATTTGAACCCTCATTCCCGATGTAGGCCGGCAAGGCTGAGCCTTTGCCTTCCTCCATCCTTTCTTTGCCTTTCCTCATCCTGGGCCTACTGCCGGCAGCTTACAGCTGCCGGCAGTTAGCTCTGCCACCACTAGCCATGGGCGCCGCTGATCGACGACCAACGGCAATAGGCATACTCTGACCGGCCGCCGGTGACTATGTTGTCTGCCGGCGGCCGGCCACCCAAAGTCTAGACATTTTTCCGCCGGCTGCCGCCGGATCCTAGTTGATAGAGGGACCCTTTAGCTGCCGGCGGCAGAGCAGCTGCCGGCGACCTGCCGCCCATCATCCTGAAGGCAGTGCTTACCTTCAATAGCTCAGAACATGCCGGCATATGCCGGTAGACACGGCAGTACTGGCGGCATGCCACCAGCAGAGCAACTGCCGGCGACCTGCCGTCCATCACCCTGAAGGCAGTGCTTACCTTTAATAGCCCAGAACATTCCGGCATATGCCGGCAGGCACGGCAGTACTGGCGGCATGCCGCCGGCAGTCAGTGCTGTAGCCCATACTATTTTTTGCAACCTACAAGGTGCTCATGGGCAGCCTACTGTGAGACCATCACATTTAAGAGAGCGATTCTCTCTGCCTTTTTAATGGTTAACAACCATTACCAAACCCCCAATATTGAATCTAGAAGACAGTGTTAAGAAGACACTTTATATCCAAGGATACTATCTTCCCCAAAATTCGTTAAGAATTTAGTATTCAATATTGCAGGAGGTCATAGCAATGAGCTGGACAGGAGACACAAGTAGGTGTCTTTTCCTTTTTCTAGCTTACCCTATCCTAAGCTATATATTTTTAAAAATATGTATGAAAATATGTATGATGAAATCTGAGAATTTCACCGAATACTTATATGCTTTTCTTTCTTTACAGCGCGGGAACAACTTCTGCAGGGTCCGCAGTAGGAACTTCTGCGGCCATGACATGTGCAGGGCCCACGCTCGCTGCACAGTCACGAAGGGATCTCTTAAATATTGGGACCCACAGATATGTACCGTTTGTGACAAACTTGTTAAGGAGGCTTTTGATGATCAAAAGTCAAGGGATGCAGCAAGAGAGACGCTGCAAAAATGGGTCAGGGGTTTTCAGAAGAACACCTCTGGCCCATACCTTCCTAATGATAGGATGAGGGACTGTCTGTTCCCTAGGGCATCTTCGGATGCAATCGTACCCCAGGATCAACCTGAGATTCCCCTCATCCAGATTCCGATAAAATCTGTTGTATCGGACGCCTTGAAGGGCATCCAGCTAGAGGACAACATGTCGTTTGTCTCAGAGGAGACTGAACACAATCTCCTGGTGGAAGAACTGGAACAGGATGATGACGTACCCCCTGAAGGTGAAACCGAGAAAGCCGAAACGTTTTCGGTGTCTTCTGCTACGGTGGCCGAGCCGGTGCCTTCGACCTCTTCTTCTGCCCCCCAGTTAGATTCGATCACGAGTACGTTGCACTCACTTTTGTCCATGTTCCAGGACATGCAAAAGAAATAATCTGAAAAGGAGGCTTCTCTTCGGACAGAGATGCACCAGCTCGTGGCAACGCGTTTAGCCCCGAAGAAGCTAAACATCAAGGATCTTCCTGCTTTCTCTAATGTCAATCCTTGGAGGTATGCGGAGCATATGCCGATGTCAGGGGGAAAGATCTTCCTCTCCGAGAAACTGGGCACTGTCCCAGTAGATGATGTAGAGTTCTGGCCCAGCAAAGGGGCCTATCCGGATTGCTATGTCCGCTTAAGGACGGAACCTTCGTCCAAAGAGGACAAAGAGCCGAAAAAGGTCATCGTCCTTGACCTCCCCAAGGCCCAGGCCTTATTTACCAACACCTTGAAAGAGAGGGCCTTTACTAGCTCCAAGGTGCCGGCTCTCAGCAAAAAGCACCCCTTCTTTATTGCTGATCCCTCTCGTGCCTTTCCCTTTATGGACAAAGGGTTTAAGGCAGCCTTAAAGGCGGTTGAGGCAGGGAAACCCTGTCCTACACTCGAGGAGTGAAGACCCTTTTCCCTCGCCTTCCCATCGGATGATGCGGACTAGAAAGATGTTCACAACACTTTCACAGTCGGGAAGCTGGAGGCAGACATTGCCGGACGACAGTTCTGTGAAGACCTCCCCAAGTTGTCGGACTTTCTCCTGCGCAGAGAGCAGGAGACAAAAGAACGTCTTGCCGCTTCTATGTCTCTGCAGACGGGGTTAGAGACAATGGCAAGCATCTCGGAAACCCTAGACATGTACATGGTCTTCGCCAAGGCTCATCTGGCAACGGTCACCAAAGACCTGTTTAATTTCATTAAAGCCCGAAGGGCCTGCAGGGAGTTCGTGTTCGCCTCGGCTGCAGTGAGGCACGAACCAAGGAAACTGATAGCTTCCAACATCTGGGGAAAAGACCTCTTCCCAAGCGAAGTGGTCAAAGAGGTCGTGGACAAAGCCGCAACGGAGAATAGGAATCTCCTCTCCAAGTGGGGCTTGTCCTCCAAGAGAAAGTCTTCCGCTGATGAGGGTCCCCAGCCAAAAAGGAAGACGAAATGACCAAGAGTGCCCTCTCGTCCCAGGCAACAACAACAGCTTCCATGGCCATGGTGCAACAGACGGTAGCACAGCCAACCACCACCTTCCAGCTGGTCCCCCAGACGGTAGCGATACAGTCGCCTACTTTCACCCCAGTTTTTGAAAGGCAGTCAACGACCTTTAGGCCGAAGTCTCGAGGTTCCTTTCGAAGATCCTCTAAACACCCCTCCAGAGGCAGGGGCAATAGAGGTGGACGTGGACGTGGCCAAAGAGGTAAATCCTCCAACCAGCACTCAAAGTGAGATGCTACCGGTAGGAGGGAGACTTCTCCTCTTTCGGGATTGCTGGAACTTCGATCACTGAGCCCACAGCCTAGTCAAAAATGGACTAGGGTGGAGTTAGAACACAACTCCACCAAACTTCCCTCAATTCTTCCAACACTCAACCCCCATATTGGAAGAATATGTTCAGGAACTCTTAAACAAGAGAGTTATAAGAAGGGCGAAGTCCATCAAATTCCAAGGAAGGCTATTTTGTGTTCCGAAGAAGGACTCGGAAAAGCTCAGAGTCATTCTGGACCTATCACCACTCAACAAGTTCATAGTGAACTACAAGTTCAGAATGCTGACGCTTCAACATATAAGGACCCTTTTGCCCAAACAGGCATATACAGTCTCCATAAACATGACAGACGCGTACTGGCACGTACCAATCAACCGTCAAGTTTCCCCCTACCTAGGGTTCAAACTACAGAAAAGACAGTACGTCTTCAGAGCCATGCCCTTTGGCCTAAACATAGCTCCAAGGGTATTCACCAAGCTTGCGAATGCAGTCATTCATCAATTATGCCTAAAAGGAATTCAGGTGGTAGCCTACCTGGACGACTGGCTGGTGTGGGCAGCATCCAAGGAGGAGTGCACGCAAGCCTCCAAGGAAGTGATCCAGTTCCTGAAACACCTAGGATTCAAGATCAACTTGGAAAAGTCTCGTCTTTCTCCAGCTCAGACGTTCCAGTGGCTGGGTGTCCACTGGGACCATCAAAAAAGAGGAAAGAGATAGCGGGATCTGTCAAGAGACTCCTTCAATCCGCCTGGATATCAAGAAGGCAACAGGAGAGTGTGTTGGGGTCCCTCCAGTTTGCCTCAGTGACAGACCCAGTGTTGAGAGCACAATTAAAAGATGCATCAGGAGTTTGGAGAAAATACACATCAAACGCTCAAAGAGATCTAAAGAGACCTATACCAAATCGTCTGCGATCCCTACACAAGCCATGGTCGGAGGTCAAGAACCTAAAGAAGGTGGTACCCTTGCAACCACCTCCACCATCAGCCACCGCTCACATGGATGCCTCAAAGGAAGGGTGGGGAGGCCACTCTCATCATCAGAAAGTCCAAGGAACCTGGTCTCCCCTCTTCAAAACCTTACACATCAACTTTCTGGAAGCCATGGCAGTTTTTCTCTCACTGAAGAAACTGAAACTTCGCTGTTCGATCCACATCCATCTGCTTCTAGACAGCGAGGTTGTAATGAGATGCCTAAATCGACAGGGCTCGAGATCGCCTCAATTAAATCAAGTAATACTGGCCATCCTCCGACTAGCGGAGAAGAAGAGATGGCACTTGTCAGCAGTCCACCTTCAAGGATTCCGCAATGTGACGGCAGACGCTCTTTCCAGGTTCAACCCAGTAGTCAGAATGGTCCCTAGACGCAAGATCATTCTCCTTCATCTTACGCAAAGTCCCAGGACTGCAGCTAGACCTCTTCGCAACGAGCGACAACAAGAAGCTACCCCAGTATGTAGCTCCGTACGAGGATCCTCTAGCGGAAGCAACGGATGCGATGTCTATAGACTGGAGCAGATGGTCCAAGATATACCTGTTCCCTCCAACCAACCTTCTGCTGAAAGTCCTCGACAAGCTGAGATCCTTTCACGGGATAGCAGCGATAGTGGCCCACAAGTGGCCCAACAGCGTTTGGTTCCCGCTAGTAACGGAACTACGCCTGAAGCTGATCCCGTTGCCGGATCCAGTTCTGACTCAGCAAGTGCAGAAATTGACTGTCTCAGCTTCATCACAGAAGTCCCGGAACCTTCATCTCATGATTTTCTCACCTTAGCAGTCAAGAAAAGGTTCGGGATTTCAAGGGACAGTATTGACTTCCTAGAAGAATACAAGTCATTCGGGATTTCAAGGGACAGTATTGACTTCCTAGAAGAATACAAGTCAAAGTCAACAAGAAGACAATATGAGTCTTCCTGGAAAAAATGGGTCGCCTTTGTCAAGGCAAAGAAACCTAAGGAGATTTCTACGGATTTTTGTTTGTCCTTCTTCATCCATCTCCATGAACTAGGTCTAGCAGCCAATACGATCACTACGTGCAAATCTGCCCTAACCAGACCAGTGCTTTACGCCTTCCAGGTAGCCTTCTCTAACGAAATCTTCAACAAGATTCCAAAAGCCTGCGCTAAACTTCGGCCTGCAGCCCCTCCAAAGCCCATTTCATGGTCTCTGGACAAGGTTCTTCACTTAGCATCAACTCTGAACAATGAAGATTGTTCTCTAAAGGACTTGACTCAAAAGGTGATATTCTTATTTGTACTAGCCTCGCGAGCCAGAGTCAGCGAAATAGTGGCCCTCTCGAGGGACGATGGCCACATTCAGTTCACAGACTGCAGAGAACTGAACCTCTTTCCGGACCCAACGTTTCTCGCCAAGAACGAGCTGCCCACTAAGAGATGGGGTCCCTGGAGAATCTGCCCTCTGAAGGAAGAAGCATCCCTCTGCCCAGTGGAATGCCTAAAGGTCTATCTTCGTCGAACTTCAGACTTTAAGGGAGGTCAGCTTTTCAGGGGAGAAACATCAGGTTCAACGTTATCCTTGAAACAGATAAGGGCAAAAATCACCTATTTTATTCGCAGAGCAGATCCAGACAGTACACCCGCAGGTCATGATCCGAGGAAAGTCGCTTCGTCTCTAAATTTCTTTCAGACTATGTCGTTTGAAAGCCTTCGCGCTTATACTGGATGGAAGTCATCCAGTCTTCTTCAAACACTACGCAAAGCAATTACAGGAGATAAAACATTTTGTGGTGGCAGCAGGTAGTGTTCTAAAACCTGCTGCCTGACTTCTGCGAAGAACAGTGACCTATTTGGGACTTTTAGTGAAGGGTGCACATGATAGACTCTTAAGGTATATCATGTGAGGAGATGTGTCTAGTGACGACACTATAGACTGTTCTAACTACACAGGTGACATTAAGCATAATAGACTAACACATGTGCCATGCATACTTATATGCATAGTGTTCCTTGTAACAATAGAATACATATTGAAATTTTAAATATTTCCCATAGAGTGGCTTGTATTCCCTTTTCAGGTGAAGCTTAATATATTTCTGTTATTACTAATTATGCTCTTATGCACATTCATTCAGCATAAAATGTAATTGATTGTTACAACCATGATTTCTATTTTTTATTTTTGTAATAAACAATAGTAGGAATCTTTGCATCTCATTTTGCCCCAAATATTCTAAACTTTGAATAAATGTCAGAGCGTCTTTTGATCTTATTGATATTTAGGAAAACATTAGGAACTAAGGTTATTACTGTTCCAAGCAACCAGGTAAGGACTGATTGTACTAAACTGTTTATCTTACAGAATTAAGGTTTCATACAAGTATATAAACCTGTCTGTCTATTAACAACCAGACCCGGAAGGTTTCAGTAACCTACACAGATCAATACCATCTAAGTACAAACTACGCTTTATGTATATGACGACACTAATATACAAACTGTTTGCTAATCTGTTCCTTGAACTCACAATCCTCGGGTTGTTTCCTAAAGTCTACCCAGACTCTTCCCTGTAGGGGGGAGGAAGCACTGACATATGACATGATCAGTTGAATGATGTATAACGGTAACATCAAGTGTCTCTAGGTCCAGAAGACCAAAGGAAAATTTATCTCGAGATGAACGGCACTATTGAAAATCCACAGATACATTAATGCTCTGGTAAACTTCCATCAGGACGACATGGCCTGAGCCCAAAAAATGGATTTTGAGCGAAGCGAAAAATCTATTTTTGGGTGAGGTAGCCATGTCGTCCTGATGGACCCGCCCTCCTTTTTACAAAAGGATAACGATTCTCTCCCTAATGTACTGTATCTGTAACACCTACAAAGCTACAAAGAATGGCTAGATGGCGCCACGAGGTGGCACCTGTTTACAGTACAGTAAGAGCGTTGCCTTAATAACGACTCCTATATTCTTGCCACTTTTTCCCTCGAAGCGAAAACGCTATTAGGGGTGCAGATAGCTATGTGACGTGTCAAGAATACGTCCTCTGATATTATGCGATATGCCTTTTTAAAAATCTTTAAGGGATACTCGCTCCAGGAGTTAGAATTCTGGATACCTTTGGTAAATTCTCTGGGATATATCACTGTAGTCAAATATAACCTAGGAAGCTACTAACGAAGGAACTTCCGTCAGGACGACATGGCTACCTCACCCAAAAATAGATTTTTCGCTTCGCTCAAAATCCGTTATATACTACGACTGACAAGTTAATCAATTCTCAAATTCCAACTACCTTGCTTACCTTTATATTAAAACTGTTACATTTTAAAACATTACTATACGAATTCCGAGACGATTAATTAACTCCCAGACAGCAATACATAAAACACTGAATATACTCAAAACTAAACTGAGTAATTACTCTTAAGTATTATTAAAAGTAAACACATATAACTCACTGTGGTTCTTAACAGGAATCGAACAGACTCTGGTCTCAAATAATGATGATAGGAATAATACACTCTTTACAAAAATAAATATATTCTATATAAATTACAACACTTTGAAAATAATTTACATAACAAAATTAAGTCACTGGAAAAAAAAATTAAGGTTGAATAAAACTCAGATTAAGACAAAAATGTTACGATCTGAAATTATATAACTTGACTTGAACTATTATATCTGAATAAGCCTTAGCTTAAGAAAATATATAATGCAATGAAAATTTTAGAAAAGTTTGAAATAATTCTGACTAATACAATGTTCATGTTTCACACTTGATGAATAATATATAACCTGATCACGTAACAAGGCAGTTTACAAAAACGTTATACAATGCCAACGCTCACCATAATGCAATGAATTCCCAATCACCTTTTAGTCGTGTATCTTTTCGACACGCGATTTGCTTTGGGACACAGTCACTTAGGAGAGGACACACTAACGTAATGAACACTTTAAAAAAAAACCCATACACTAGGTTACTTGTGGGAATAAGAGAGGGAGAAGGGAAGGAGAATATCTTCTGGCTGCAGTTCTATCTCGATCTCAATCTTTATCTCTATCTAACTCTAACCCAACCTTGGGTCACCTTTATATGACATCTAACTGCTTCCAGAACCTTCCAGAATCAAGTTCTGGTAGCGAGGGAGCTGCGCAAAGTGTCAAAGTTGCCAAATATTACTCTCCCAGCCGTTACGTACACTACGCCAAACAGCTCTCTCAGTCACCTAGCTCCGCCCACCCATTGTCCCAGAAATAAAAAAGATAACATCCTCTCGCTGGGCCTTCGCGAAGTTTCTATGCACATGGTAGAGAATCTTCCAAAGCACATGTCACTCAATATTCTCTCTCAAACATGAAGCAATACATCACAAAATATAAAAGAACATTACATAAGCCCTTGTTCCTATCTCGAACGAAGCCTACAACACTTTCAAATTGACTAAACAAGACTTCGTAGCAAACATACGTGAAATAAAAAGGTAATTCTTAAAAAATACATAAATTTACATATGTTAACTTGAATAAAAAAGTACAATGAAATTCAGGACGAAAGTTTTACTTAATTTACATAAAATACTTATATCTGCATGAGAGGGACTCATTTTACTGGCTGGGTATCATCTCTTCAATGCACTATTGAAAACAGTATATGAAATATAAATAAAATTATGAATAAATCATTGTATTTACTCTACACTAAACCAGCTTCGTAAGAACATATATATATATATATATATATATATATATATATATATATATATATATATATATATATATATGATAAATTTTGCACATTTAGACGTGTTATTCCTATTCAAATAAGCCATACATTTATTATACATTAATGTCTGGATTCTCTTAACGACCTCGGGATCAGAGCCCCAGGCGAAATCACACAAAGACAATACCTTCTGACCGGCCGGGAGTCAAACCCTGGTCCAGGAAACTTGTGTTAACATTGACATACCACTTGGTAACGAAGTGGTATGTCAATGCTCATATGTTACCTGGACCAGGGTTCGACTCCCGGCCGGTCATAAGCTATTGTCTTTGCGTGATTTCGCCTGGGGCTCTGATCCCAAGGTCGTTAAGTAAATCCAGACATCAATGTATCAAAAATATATGACTTATGTGATATATATATACTGTATATATATATATATATATATATATATATATATATATATATATATATATATATATATATATATATATATATATATATATTATATATATATAAATATATTATGTAATATATATATATATATATATATATATATATATATATATATATATATATATATATATATATATATATATTATATATATATATATATATATATATATATATATATATATATATATATATATATATATATATATATATATATATATTTATAATCAGGCATTGCTAGTCCACTGCAGGACAAAAGCCTCAGGCATGTCCTGCTTATCGAATCTGTTTATGGGTTTTCTATGCCAGTTTATACCCTGTTTTTTTTTTATTTCGTCAATCCATCATCTTCTCTTCCTTCCCCTGCTTCTTTACAATCTTTAGGGACCCCTTCTGTTGTTCTTGATGCCCACCCCTTATCTGTCATTCTCAATCTATCCTAAATATGTAAATTTTTTCTTATAAGTGTTGTTAGAATATCCTCTACTTTAGTTTGTTCTCTTATCCATGTTGCTCTTTTTCTGTTTCTTGGTATTATTCTCATCATTGTTCTTTCTATAACTCTGAGTTGTAACTAACTTATGTTCTAAGGCTCTAGTAAAGTTCCAAGTTTCTGATGCATAAGTTGATACTTTTCTTTTTAGAGAAAGTGACCTTTTATATTTCATAATCTCATTTTCTTTACCAAAGGTTCTTCGTCCCATACTTATCCTTCTTTTAAGTTCGGTTTCATGTCCTGGGGAAACACTTACTGTCTGCTTTCAAATCTTTAATCTAGTTCCATTGCCTTTTTATTATGCTCTTTTGCTTGTTTATTTATTTGAACTAAATTAAAATGTATTCTTCTTGAAAGAAATTGTTAGGACTAGATAAAATTGTTTTATTTTTGTTGAACTAAGTAAAAGCCGTTTGGACTAAATAATTTCTTCATTCTTTTTCTTTACAAGTGTCGTTTTACAATCATCGCTCTAAAGTTACATCGCTTAAATAGGCAATCGCTTAAAAAAAGTGCTTAGATAACATTCGCTCAAATAAAAAGCACTCAAAAGAATGACCACGCTTTCTCACTATCTTTGAATAGTTTTTAATTTGTTGTACTTACTGTTTAGATATCCGAAAGCGTTTTAACGTAACATTTATCTATTCCTTGCAAGAGCGGATACAGCAAGTTCAAAAAGGAGGGCCAGAAACATAACCAAAGCAGCTGACGCAATTTTAAGCTATTTTTCAAGTATTTGAAACTATTTTCTCCTTGTAATTGAATTCATAAAGTGAATTTGTATTATGCATTATGCAGTAACCACATCTGAGTTATATCGGGTAGCTGAATTAGTAGAATTTCAAAAGTCCATACTAGCAGAAAATGTTTTCACGTTGAAAAGGCTGTCATAAGTCGTTTTATAATTCATACATGACATATCTGTTTTGATGCTACTGTTTTTAGAATAGTTTATTGTTAATTTTTTCTCATCGTTTATCTATTTCCTTATTTCCTTTCCTCACTGGACTATTTTTCCATGTTGGAGCTCTTGGGCTTATAACATCTTGCTTTTCCAACTAGGATTGTGGCTTGGCTAATAATAATAATAATAATAATAATAATAATAATAATAATAATAATAATAATCTGTAAATATTGGATCTCCTGAATCCTTCCGTTCAACTATCAACGTACAGTAATTCTCGACTTGTAGTTAGTCTCTCCACTTACAACTTGATTCATATCAGATACACAATCTGTTAATTCCAGCTCCTATATGGTGATTTTTTACCACTTGCGAGAGAGAGAGAGAGAGAGAGAGAGAGAGAGAGAGAGAGAGAGAGAGAGAGAGAGAGATGATTTCAGTCTTCCGCATCTCTTTTACTGCACTCTTCTTGTAGCAACTATTGAACGGAAGATGTTGATAGTTGTTTTGTTAAAGTTTAAAGGTTATTGTAAATTCCAAGCTTTATATCATAAAATCTTTCTAATTTCTGCATATTAGACATTTCTCATAAGAAAAGCCAGATTTTTATTCCTTTGAAGATTTTCCTTTTTTTTTTTTTTTTTTTTTAGTTTTATCTTATCTATTGTGCTATTTTCATAGAAACAATTTACCTCGCAAATTGAAACCCCATCTTTGTTTGCAACATGTAATACATTAGAACCGGTAAACTTATTGAACAATTATAGAATTGTGGGGTTTTCATGCCACGTAAATTTGTTAATCATATGTCATATGAATCCCTTAATAGAGATCTAGCTAAAATTAGTGAATGGTGCAAATTATGGGGTATGAAGTTGAATCCTAACAAAACTAAGTATGATTGTAAGTAGGTCAAGGACCGTGGCTCCTCAACATCCTGATCACAGCATTGACTGTTTCTTTAACGTTGTATGACTTTTAAAATTTTAGGTGTGATTCTTGACAACAAATTTACTTTTGGAAAACACATTAGGTCTGTGTCTTCTTCAATTGCACAAAAAATTGGCTTATTGAGAAAGTCTTTCAAGATTTTCGGTGATCAATCTATTCTGAAGAAGGGTTTTAATTCATTCATTTTACCTTGTTTCGAGGGTTGTTCTCCTGTCGGGTCTTCAGCTGCTGACTTTCATCTTAATTTGTTGGAGAAGAACTTACGGTCTATCAAATTTCTTATTCCTGATCTCGATATTAATATTTGGCACTGGCATTCAATTATTTCATTATGTATGTTGCATAAGATTTTTTTTTATAATTCTGACCATCCTTTGCATTCAGATCTTCCCGGACAGTTCCGTCCAGTTCGTAATTCTAGGTATGCAGTTAATTCTAATAGTCAGGCCTTCTCCATCATGAGGCTCAATACTACTCAGTGTTCTAGAAGTTTTACTCCAGCTGTGACCAAGTTGTGGAATGATCTTCCTAATCGGGTAGTTGAATCAGTAAAACTTCGAAAGTTGAAACTCGCAGCAAATGTTTTTTTGTTGAACAGGCTGACATAAGTCCTTTTATTGTTTATATATCAAATATCTGTTTTAATGTTGTTATTGTTTTTAAAATATTTAATTTTCATGACTTCTTATATCGTTCATCTATTTCCTTGTTTCCTTTCCTCACTGGGCTATTTTTCCTGTTGGAGCCCTTGGGCATAGCATCTTGCTTTTCCTACTAGGGTTGTAGCTTAGCCCGTAATAATAATAATCATATATATAAATATATATATATATATATATATATATATATATATATATATAAATATATATATATATATATATATATATATATATATATATATATATATATTATATACATATATATAATATATATAAAAGTATACTATGTACTGTACGTATGTATATGTATATATATATATATATATATATATATATATATATATATATATATATATATATATATATATATATATATATGTGTGTGTGTGTGTGTGTGTGTGTGTGTGTGTGTGTGAGGGAGAGAGAGAGCCACCAGTCGTTGTTTTGCTTTTCACCGAACCTCTTTCAAATGTTTTACAGTAATTAACTATGTCACGACCTAATTTAATAGACGAAAATTGATAGGCAGTTTTGGTAAACAAGTTGTCACGCTACCTGGGAAAAAGAACAATAATAAAGATAATAATACAACTTCTGATACTGATGAGCATAATAATATTGATATCTATAATGATAGCAGATAATCAGACATATAATGATAATAACAATAAGCATAAAGGAGATGAATCTATATGAAAAACAAATAGTAGTAACCAACACAATGGCAGAAACTCTCTCTCTCTCTCTCTCTCTCTCTCTCTCTCTCTCTCTCTCTCTCTCTCTCTCTCTCTCTAGCGCTACAATGATCTCGCGCACATACAACTTAATCAAAATAATGCATTACATACCTAATGGTAATTGGGAAGAGTCCCCTTTCACGACATACAAAATATTTACCACAATATATTGCACACATGCGATACTGTATGCAGAAACCTCTTACTTGATTAAACAAGAAATTGATGGAAAAAATCATATCATATACAGTAAGGAGATATAACGTGTGCACACAACAAAAGTATAAATTCGAATGATGATAAAAATCTTTTGTGCTGTACAATTATATAACAAGTATAGTTTTACTTATTATTTTTTTAATTATGCTCTCTATTTTGCACTAGGACGAGCAGAGCCTCGGACCCGTGAGCCACCGCATCGCCCTAGCGGGAGTCGTGTTCAAAGGTAACAAGAAAGTTTAGAAAAATTCAAGGTAAAGTTGAAATGCTTATTTGTACATCAAGCTGCAAATTCTCAAGTTATCCACTCTTTGAATTAGCCGATTGAATTGAATTGAATGTATGAAACTGGTTTATATGCCAAAGCGTTGGGACCGTGGCGTTCATTCAGCGCAGTTGCACTGATTAGGAAAACTTAGAGTGGAGAGCAATGTGGAAGAAAGGAAGCGATAACATTGGTAGTCTAAAAAGTAGGTGGTCACGTCCCAAATGGATGCTCCAAGGATTCTTTACTAACGAATTAGTTTTCTTTAAAAAAACTATATTCAGCACAATCCAGTAACCTAGCGAATTAGGAAAATGCAAATCGCAGCTCATGCTACAGTTGATATCAGTACATGGCCGAGATGGTTTCTAAATTACGAGTAGTTCTGGCAGGCAATGTTACTCGAGGGTTCCCGAGAGAGTAAAGCCCCTTTGACACTTACACGATTATCGGCAATGCCGATAGAGTGTTAATGCGTGTCAATACTTAACTAATGCATAGAGGAGTAGTGCCATTGCGTCTCAATACATACCTATGCAGCAAATATTTGGCAACACGTTGCGTAGACATTACATGATTTATGCCTAAGCAAAGGCAAAAAAAAAATACTCCACCCAGTACACCACATAAATAGCACATCCTTCCATGATGCACTGCGCAAATGGCGGTGACAAAAATGATGCAAGTAACCCTAATGAGCTCTTCAACCCACAAACTACACAATTATATCTTTCGTAATCACATGATTCATTTAATCCTGTCCAAGATTTTTCTCCAAATTCGTTGACTGAGTAGGACATAAAAGATATTCAGATCCAATACTCGAATGAAATCAAGACAACTATCTGGTTACGACTGGCAGTACCTGGATGATAAGCATTAACGAAAATACGCATTCCCGATAACAGAAAACCAATTTAATAGTTACAATCAGTAAAATGACAATTGAGCAAATGCATTGTGAATATATAAAACTACAAGGACAGAGCTGTTCGTATACATAATCAAGTACAGTAAAAAAAAGTCTGATATGAGTAAATTGAAAATAATAACAAGCGTCAAAAGTAAGTTTAACTAATCAGAAATATAGCCGGAAAGTCAAATCAAAATAGAGCCAAAACAAACTTATATAAATTAATTAGCAATTAATGGACACTAAAAATGGTGTGAAATAATAATTACAGAGGATTCGAAT